>NC_051177.1:206062834-206282811 GCF_013339695.2 Rhipicephalus sanguineus
TACCACCTCTTCGAAAACTGGGCCTGGAATTATCGGAATCCATTCTTCTTTCTTTTGGGGCCACTACCCCGGGGTACAGCCACAGGGATGTTTTTTTGCTGTTCAGGAATACATCATTGCGACTAAAAGAATATCTTGCTAAATTCCATGAGCATTAAAATTTTTCATTACTCATAATCGGCATTTTAATTCAAAACAAATAGCGTAATAAGGAGTCAAAACATACAGAAAATATAGGACGAATTCACCATCTACTCGGCCGATCCCCTCCATTGGGTATGTGCAATGATGAGAGGTCAACAACAACAACAACAACAACAACAACAACAACAGCGCCGCACAACTTCAACGCACCTGTCGCCGGCAGGTCTGCAACCTCTACATTGCTTTGACCGACCGTTTCGGCGCGTTGGCACCGACTTGTAAGGGCCAATTCCTCTGACGTCCGCTGGTAACCGCTGGGCCATTGCCGCTGTAGACCACCTTTCTGCTCCACCGATTCATGCTGCGTCACGGTCCATCCCAAGAGCTGCTCAGTGATCGAGGCCGTGTCTTCTTGTTGGAAGTCATCGAAGCCATTCTCAAAGAGTGCAACGTTGTTCACCGCAAAACTACTACTTACCACCCGCAGACGAATGGGATCACCGAACAGCGTACGCTCGGCAACATGCTCTCCATGTACGTTGCCGCCGATCACACCAATTGGAATGCCATTCTGCCCTTCGTCACCTCCGCCTACAATACTGCCCCTCAGAGCACTACTGGTTTCTCCCCCTTTTTCTTGCTGTATGGCAGGCACGTGTCGCACACGACCGACACAGTACTTCCATATAAGCCGGATCGATCTGACTGTGCGCTTATTTCCGCTACAGCCAGACTTGCTGAATAGTGTCGCGAACGTAACAAGACCTATACTGCACATTACCAAGAGCGGCAAAGGAGCATTGGCGGTGACAGAACCGCTTCTGAGCCCACGTTCCTCCCGGAGCTCTCGTGTGGCCCTCGATCCCTACCTTAGCCGAAGGTCGCGGGATCGAATCCCGGCCGCGGCGGCTGCATTTTCGATGGAGGCGAAAATGTTTGAGGCACGTGTGCTTAGATTTAGGTGCACGTTAAAGAACCCCAGGTGGTCGAAATTTCCGGAGCCCTCCACTACGGCGCCTCTCATAACCATATCGTGGTTTTGGGACGTTAAACCCCAGATATTATTATTATTATCGATCCCTACCTTTGCAACTGGCCTCTCTTCAAAACTACTGCCGAAATACGAAGGCCCCTACCGTGTCGTGGAACGCACATCCCCTGTAAACTACCTGATCGAACCCATTGAATCATCTTCCGACATGCGTCGTCGAGGGCGCGACATTTTCAACGTGTAGCGCCTCAAGGCCTATCATGACCCGCTCGCAGTGAAAATTTTTTAGGTCCCCAGGCGGCTCCCTTTTCGTACCCGGGGTAGTAGTAGCGAAGCCTTGGTACTCTGCAGTGGGTCGTCCTCTTCAGCACCTTCTAGTGGGTTGTCCTCTTCGGGTGCTTTCGGAGAGAGCACTCGCTGTCGTGCAGCGCCGCCGATTGTGTATATATATATATATATATATATATATATATATATATATATATATATATATATATATATATATATATATATATATATATATATATATATATAAGTATTGTAATGCAGAGAAACAAGAAACAACGCCCGTTCGTGGGCCGGCTGTTCTTATTCTCTGCTTCGTCTTCATTCGCTTCGCGCTAAGCGAGCTCGCGCCCATGCTCGAGCGCCGCTCTGTCTTCCTTACACTCGGCCACGCTGCGAAATTGCATCGGGAGCTCTAGAAATTGTTTCGGGCGGACGACATTGGCTATGCCGCATTGGTCGTCGCAGGCCCTCAGGCCCTAGACCCTGAACTGCCATCGTGAGCTATCGCCCAGCCTTGTAACAAATGAAGAGGGCATTGCTTCGTTCTGGCGGACTAAGTGCACTTTACGACGCGATGATGTGAATATCATACGTAAGTTTCGTTGGTGTATTCCTCCGGGATCGAGTAATTCTTCACATAGCTTGCCGAATTATAGGAATACCAGTGTAATGTTCATTAGACTGCTATAAAAGCGGAACTAACACTGGAACCACAGACGTGAATCTGATATGACGCCTGTATCGTAGGAGTACTTATGTTGTGTTTATTGCTTTCTTGTAAAATTAGATAACGACCACCACAACCACAGTTGACGTTGCACCGACGTTACGTCTGCACAGGCTGTTTTTACAAACCAATGTATAGACCTGCCGTGGCTCTGTGGTAGAATACCTGATTGCTACGCAGAATGCTTGGGCTCGATTCCTGCTGGGATCCTAATTTTCGTTCTTTCCATTCGTCGGGTCAACGCTGCCGATGTCGGTTTTTCTAAATGCTCTCGCATTTAAGTTACCAATGTCTTTTCTCGCCGTTCCTTCGTAGATATAAACTGTCAATCACCTGTGGCGCATACCGTACACCGCGGCCCGTGGTAAACGGGTGTGTGCCACACGTGTCTAGAGGAAAGGGTTCGACGACGTACGCGACAGCACTTTCACGTTATTGATGTCATGACCCGACAGTCATATTCGTCAAATCCTCTTACCTTCCCACACCAATTTTGGTCTACACCAAGTTAAGGAGGTGCTCATGAGAGCACCCAGACGTAGGAGGCTAGATAGATAGATAGATAGATAGATAGATAGATAGATAGATAGATAGATAGATAGATACATAGATAGATAGATAGATAGATAGATAAATAGATAGATAGATAGATAGATAGATAGATAGATAGATAGATAGATAGATAGATAGATAGATAGATAGATAGATAGATAGATAGATAGATAGATAGATAGATAGAAACGCTCAAAGTGCCAAAGGTTCGCTAAGAAATGCATCGCAATTAAAATGGGCAGATCCCGCGTACTTTGGGAATCGATGTTATGCGATGCATGCGCGGGATGGTGACTGTGGCGTAATTTTTCACATTGAGCGAAACGCTACGGAATAACGCTAGGGAAATGTGGAAGTGGTATACGCACACTCATACGTGGAAGAGTCGCATATGTATTATATAACCAGTTGTTTACAGTTGCGTAATGATGCCAGCAGCAAAATGGGTGTTACCATCACCAGACGCGGTAAGCTGATATCTAGTGCTTATATTCTTCAATACTGGATAGCGCAAATCCGAACAGGACAAGGAAGGAACAGGGATGCACAGGACAGGCGTTACTCGCAACTAAGCTTCATTCAGGAAAGTCTCCCTAGATATATACGCAGCCGAGTGGCACGCGTAGGCGCACTGCACGTACGTTAGTCACAGTTGCAGTTGTTACAGTTGCGTTACAGTTGTTATGCTTATACTTGTCCGTAACGACGGAGAACGCACGCACGTTTCACGAACTCGTGTGTATGTGTAGAAGGGGTTCTTGACGGTTCTTGAACAAAGTCATCATCACCGTGATCAGCGAGAACCAGCAGCTGGACCGTACTTGTTAATCGGATCCGTTCGTGATCGCAGCTACGAAGGGTTTAAGTATAGCGAAGTGAGAGGTATAGTGCAGCTGGTGGAAATCCTGGATGCCTCTTACGATGAAATGATATATGATGCCTCCTGTCCTGGATGTGCCAGCGAGGTCTTTTGATGGCCTGTCCAAATCTAAGCCGTCTTTCACGTAGTATAAGGACCAGGCGTCGTTGGGTTTTGATATATCAATGTTGAAGTCACCGGTAATGATGAGAGGCCTGGTTCACTCGGCAGATTTATTGTAGGAATCATTGAGCCCGGTTTTCGCGTAATCCACGTGGTCGACGTTGCGGACCACGTGGACGAGTGGATGGTAGTTGAGCGTCTTCCAGAGGTGTTCTGCCATCAGCTTGCTCACTTTCGTTGAGTCCGCTACGGTGGTGTAGCGGTTACGGTGCTCAGGTGCTGACCCGAAGGTCGCGGCGTCGATCCCGGCCGCGGCGGTCGAATTTTGATGGAGGCAAAATGCCAGATGCCCGTGTCGTGTGCGATCTCGGTACACGTTAAGAATACCAGATGGTCAAAATTTCCGGAGCCATTCGCTACGGCGTCTCTCACAATCATATCGTGGTTCTGGAACCGAAAACTCCAACTATTATTAAAATATTACCAGTTTCCTTGCGTGTCCATGTGTGTGTTCGCGGTTACTGTGTTATATGAGACTCTGTATCACATGTGGCACATACCCGCATAACATGAAATCTGGTATGCGGGTATGTGCCGCACGTGACTGAGAGAAAGGGTTTCATGAAGTACGCGACAAGCATTTTGCGCTATTCATGTCATGACCAGTGAGTCGTGTTCGTCATACACTGATCCCCTGCTAAGACAATTTTGGTATATATTGTCGCGGGTTATAAAACACGGGGGCTTTATTTAGAAAGGCGTACGGCGTGTCGTACTCCAAGATAGCGCTGAAGGCGTGCAGCCGCCAAGAACGTCTTCTTTTTCAGTCTTTTCCGCTGCGCCTCTCGAGCGCACCGGTTGTCTTCTTTGTCGTCGCCAGCGTACTGACAGACACAAATATGGACGCGGCATTACCCTCCCTCCAGAGCGAGCATCGTCTCGATGCTCACGAAGTAGCAGTCGATGCGCAGTTAGCGAGTGGGCGGTCACATCACTCAGAAAAGTACGGCTTCATGCGTACCACGTGCACTGTCTCAGGCAGATGCTGGCGGCGCTTTGAACAAGAAGAGCCGTCAGCGACGACTTCGTACGTGACGTCGCTAAGGCGGCGCAGAACCTTGTAGGGTCCGAAGTATCGGCGCAGAAGTTTCTCCGAGAGGCCTCGCCGTCGTACAGGGAACCAAACCCAGACTTTTTCCCCGGGCTTAAAGGTGACGAATCGATGGCGGAGATTGTACCGTTGAGCGTCAAGTTCTTGCTGGCTAGTTATTCTGACGCGGGCAAGCTGTCTTGCTTCCTCGGCGCGCTCAGTGAAATCTGCGGCGTCCGTCTCTGAATCACCGTCATGAGGCAGCATAGCATCAAGCATCGTAGTTACGTCTCTGCCGTGAATCAGTGCAAACGGTGTCATTTTCGTTGTTTGTTGGCGTGCCGTATTATACGCGAATGTGACGTACGGCAAAATCCTGTCCCAATTCTTGTGTTCCACGTCAACGTACATGCAAAGCATGTCGGCGATGGTCTTGTTCAGTCGTTCCGTAAGTCCATTTGTTTGTGGGTGATAAGCTGTCGTCTTCCTATGCGCTGTACCACTGAGCGTAAGCACAGTACGCAACAGCTCGGCTGTAAACGCGGTACCTTTGTCTGTTATCACGACCGCGGGAGCACCATGTCTCAGCACGATGTTCTCAATGAAGAACCGGGCCGCTTCAGCTGCAGTGCCGCTCGGAATCGCCTTGGTCTTGGCGTATCGGGTGAGGTAGTCCGTCGCCACTATAACCCATTTGTTACCGCTGTCCGATGTTGGAAATGGGCCCAAAAGGTCCATGCCAATTTGAGCGAACGGAGTTTCCGGTACTGGAACGGGATGTAAAAGCCCAGCGGGTTTGACCGGTGGTACCTTGCGCCGCTGACAGTCAATGCATGTTCGCACGTAATGCTTCACCTCCACTGCTATTCTTGGCCAGTAGTATTTTTCTTTGATACGTGTCAATGTTCTTGTGAAACCAAGGTGGCCCGACGTGGCTTCGTCATGACAGGCTTGCAAAATTTCTTTGCGGAGGATTTCCGGAACTACCAGCAGATATCTTTTGCCTGTTGATGAGAAATTCTTCTTATAGAGAATTCCGTTACGCAAGCAGAATGCTGATAAATTTCTCGAAAACACTCTCGGCGCATTCGTGGCTCGTCCATTCAAGAAGTCGATTAGTGAGTTGAGCTCCGGATCGTCTTGCTGTTGCCGGGAGATGACAGCCGCATCGACAACTCCTAAAAAGCCTGCGCATTCATCATCCTCTGGGCTCGGTGGTTTAATCGGTGATCTTGATAGGCAATCGGCATCTAAGTGCTGCCTTCCCGACTTGTAGACTACGGTCATGTCGTACTCTTGAAGCCGTAAGCTCCAGCGTGCCAAACGTCCAGACGGGTCTTTCATGTTGGTCAACCAACACAGGGAGTGGTGGTCGCTTACCACTTGGAAAGCGCGGCCATATAAATACGGGCGAAACTTTGCAACTGCCCAAACGACAGCCAGACACTCCTTCTCAGTTGTCGAGTAGTTGGACTCAGCACGGGACAAGGTTCTACTAGCGTAGGCAACTACTCTCTCCGCACCATCTTGGCACTGAACAAGGACAGCGCCGAGGCCCACATTGCTGGCGTCTGTATGGATGGCTGTTGGTGCATCCTCATCGAAGTGAGCGAGTACGGGCGGAGTTTGTAGACGATGCCGCAACTCGTTGAACGACGCTTCTTGCTCTTCGCCCCATACAAACGCAACATCTTCCCTTGTGAGGCGGGTGAGTGGAGAGGCGATGTGCGCAAAGTCCGCTATAAATCGCCGGTAATAGGCACAAAGACCCAGGAAACGTCGGACCGCCTTCTTATCTACAGGCCTTGCGAACTTTGCGACGGCTGCAGTTTTATCTGGGTCAGGCTTAACACCTTCCTGACTGACCACATGCCCCAGGAACTGAAGTTCTTCGAAGCCGAAGTGGCATTTTTCTGGTTTCAATGTGAGTCCTGCGGACCGTATGGCTTGAAGGACAGACAGCAGCCGTTTTAGATGTTCTTCAAACGTGGCCGAAAAAACAATCACGTCGTCAAGGTACACAAGACACGTTTTTCATTTCAGACCGGATAGAACGGTATCCATGAGCCTTTGAAATGTGGCCGGGGCCGAGCATAAACCGAAAGGGAGGACTTTGAATTCATAAAGCCCGTCAGGCGTCACGAATGCGGTCTTTTCTCGGTCACGCTCATCTACTTCTATTTGTCAGTATCCACTTTTAAGGTCCATTGACGAGAAGTAGCGCGCATGCCGTAGCCTGTCCAAAGAGTCGTCGATCCGTGGCAGCGGATAAACATCTTTCTTCGTAACGTTGTTGAGCTTTCGATAATCAATGCAGAAACGCAAGCTACCATCTTTCTTTTTCACGAGTACCACCGGTGATGCCCAGGGGCTTTTTGATGGTTGGATCACATCATCCTCTAGCATCTTCTTGACCTGCTGCTGTATGACCTCACGTTCTTTCTGAGCGACGCGATATGGGTTCTGTCGGATGGGTCTTGCTGTCTCTTCCGTGATTATACGGTGTTTAGTCAGCGGCGTTTGACCCACTCGTGACGTCGAGGAAAAGCAGTCCTTGAACCGGCCAAGAAGTTCCATAAGACGACATCTTTCAGTGGGCGTTAACCTTGGGCCGATGTCGACGTCTGGTGCCTGCGGTGCTGTACGAGCCGTTGCTTCCCCTTGCATAGCAAGGCAGTCGTAAGAGTAGTCGAGTTCCTCGAGGTATGCCACAGCAGTGCCTTTACCAATGTGCCGGCGCTCGTTCGTAAAATTGGTAAGTAGCACCTCCGTACGGCCATCAACTAAGCTGACGATGCCGCGAGCGATGGCAACACCTTGACGGAAGAGAAGGGCAGTTACACGTTCGGCTATGGCGTCTTCATTACACTGCACGCTGCAACTGACGGAAACAAGACTACATGACAGCGGCGGCACGCAGACGTCTTCGTCTACCACACGTAACGCCCTGGGATCTTGGTCTGCGTCCGAGGTCACGGGATTGTCAGATGCAAATGTTATTACGCCTTCACGTATGTTGACAACGGCGCCGTACTCTCTTAAGAAGTCCATTCCTAGTATCAGAGGTTTGCAGCACTCCGGTAGGATCACGAATGAGGCTACAAAAGCTCTATTCCCGATCGTGAGTCTTGCTGTACATTTGCCTGAAGGCGTCATTACCTGGCCTCCAGCATTTCGAATATAAGGGCCCGTCCATTCCGTTCTGACTTTCTTGAGTTCGCCTGCCAGTCGCTCACTTATAATAGAAAAGTCTGCGCCAGTGTCGACTAAGGCCGTCACTTCAAGCCCATCAATTGTCACGGTGAGGTCGGCAGTCACAGTTTTCTCGGCGTAATCTTCTTGTTCGTCGTTCTCACGTTTCGGCAACAATGGGGGATTTTCGGCAATTCGAGGACCTGCAACCTTCCCCCCAGAGGTCGCTGCTTTCAGTTTCCCCGCCGTGGGCTGGGAGACCGACCTCTAACGGCGTCAGCAAAACTACGGCGGCTCGGTGAAGCAAAACGAGCCGGGGATGGCGAGCGTGTCCGGAAGGTAGCGGAGCTCTCCTGCCGGCCAGCCAGGTCGTCGTCGATGGGGGCGCGGCTTTCACAAAACTGTCGGCGCGTAGCAGCAGGTGCACTTCCGCGGTACCCAGCTGGACGATGGGGGCAAAAACGGTAAATGTGCCCTGGCTCTCCACAATTGTAGCACAGTGGCCGACGATCCGCAGTGCGCCATATATCCGTCTTACGCAGTTGAGGTCGCCTTATGGGATCCTGCTGGGCCCAGGCTGCAACAGGTGGCGGTTGGCGGTACTGCGGCGCGGGCATGGGCAACGGTCGACGAACCGCGTCTGCATAGCTGTATGCGTCCGGCTGGTACGATGGTTCTGGAGCCAATGGACGACGTACAGCGTCGCCGTAGGTATATGCGTTGGGCTGGTACGACGCATCAGGGTATGGCTCGGGAGAGGCAAACGCTTGCCGAAGTTCCTGGCGGACGACTTCAGCGACGGATGCAACCGTGAACTCCTGCTGCTGCGGCGATTGCGACGGCGATGTGCACCTTGCGTTCTCCTTTGCAATCTCCTCGCGCACGATTTGTCGAATGAGTAAGCGTAGAGAACACTCATCGGTCGCAGTGAGTGCTGCGGCACCTGCAGGTGCACCGGTGGCTCGGCGATCGCATTGATGGTACCGTTGCTGCAGCGCCCGCTCTATTGCGGTGGCTTCCCTGATAAACTCGTCGACTGTTGTCGGCGGATTGCGCACGAGACCAACAAACAGCTGTTCTCTGACGCCTCTCATGACATGGCTTAGCTTCTTAGCCTCGGACATGTTGGGGTCAGCGCGGTGGAACAAACGCACCATATCCTCGGCAAACATAGCGACGCCTTCATGTAGCTGTTGGATGCGTGACTCAAGAAGGCGTTGTGCGTTTTCACGTCGGTCTGTGTTGCCGAAGGTATCGCGTAACCGACGGCAAAACTCGTCCCATGTTGTCAGAGTTGCCTCGCGGTTTATGAACCACGTCTTCGCACCGTCTTCAAGGGCAAAGTATACGTGGAAGAGCTTCTCGTCGGGGCTCCAGTGGTTCGACTTCGCTACCCGTTCAAACTCCTCAAGCCAGTCTTCCGCATCTTCGTTCGGGCGGCCGTGAAATGGTTCGGGAATCCGAAGATTCTGGACCGTTACCTGCGTAGGGCTCCTTGAAAACGCCATTTCTTGAGCACGGGTGGCTGTCGGCAGCGGGGGTCCTTGTAAAAGGCCAAATTCTGGTCTCAGACCTTGCAGGCGACGGCTTGAGCGGTGTACAGGCGTCTCCACGCGTGGCGGTCTCGTGGGGCTAGATGCAGGGCTGCTCACAGGAGTACCGATCATGAGGCGATGGTACCCAGCTCCTCCACCAGTGTCGCGGGTTATAAAACACGGGGGCTTTATTTAGAAAGGCGTACGGCGTGTCGTACTCCAAGATAGCGCTGAAGGCGTGCAGCCGCCAAGAACGTCTTCTTTTTCAGTCTTTTCCGCTGCGCCTCTCGAGCGCACCGGTTGTCTTCTTTGTCGTCGCCAGCGTACTGACAGACACAAATATGGACGCGGCAATATTACATGTTCTGGAGACGACCAGGAGAGCGCCCAGACCTAGGCGGCTAGATAGATAGATAGATAGATAGATAGATAGATAGATAGATAGATAGATAGATAGATAGATAGATAGATAGATAGATAGATAGATAGATAGATAGATAGATAGATAGATAGATAGATAGATAGATAGATAGATAGAAACGGTCAAAGTGCCTGAGGCTCGCTAAGAAATGCTTCGCTTTAAATAACTAGATTTGCTGTGACCAAATGAGTTTCTGACCTTTATTGTCAGTGATCTAAAATGCGGCTGTCGGAGTATATGAGCCGATAGCAGAAGCAGTTCCTAATAGCGGCTTATTTCATTTTAGTCGCTGTTCATAGCTGATGCAATGAATCAGAGAGCTTACTATTCAAGTGTTTTTAAATTCCATCAGTAGGAAACAGGGTATACACAAACCAGAGATTAATAAATGGCTGTTTTTGTCACAGAAACTTTATTCCTTACACGCATATTATTCCGTTACTACAGACTCCCAGATGCACGATGTAGTCTCCTGGAACTCTGCATTTATTTCTCGTTTAATCTGCAAAAAAGGACAAAAGCGCCTGTGTTATGTTAAAATCGTTGGTATAAGTTTTCACAATTTCGAAGCCAATATCAACAATCAGAGCGCGCTTAGAAGTTATTTTAACACGAAACCGATATGTGCCGAGGTTCACCAAGACTTTACTGACATCATTTCCGTCGCGGATGTGACGTCAGTAAAATGCACACGTACAAATGGCAAAAAAAAACCAGAAGGCAAATTTTCGTTGATATGGATGACCTAGGAATCGGACCCTGGCGTCTTGGTCTGCGATGGTGAGAGCCGGGCTCTTTACCCACTGCGCTTTTGGCGCTCATGCATCAGCCTTTAAAAACGCCTCTTATATCTTTCACACCTTGTCCCTTTCACAGCGACTTTGGTCGGCGTGGGACGGCGTCGCCGTCTTGGACAGGCGGAGTACTGCTGCATCATGACACTAACTAGCGCTGGCATGACGCGCTTCGGCAGCCTCAGAACAGCGGAGGTTGGCTCCCTGCTTCCACTTCATTTCGGTTCAATACAGTTTGAGTGACTGCTTTGTTGCATTGAGAGGCGCGAGTGGGCGGCAGAACGCATTCGACCGTTCACAGCTCCAGCTACGAGCTCTGCCTCTCCCGTCCCTTATGCGCTGTGTGGTAGTGTGCGCATGAGCAGAAGTGTGCGTTGCCGAATTGCTGGAGAGCGCACACCTTGCCATTTCTCTCTTCAAATTACGACGCTTCCATGAGGGCACACGGAGTACTAGTGATTATGTGCTCATGTCATCATTGAGCGGGATTCACCATATCACCAGGCGCACTTCTTTTGTTATTTTTACGCGACTAGTCCGTTGAAGGCGTAGACGCTGCCTTGCGCAAGCCACGCCCTAATGCCTGGGGACCTTCCAGATTATTTTGGAATCTTCTGATAGGCTTGAGCGTGCAAACACGAGCCGTTGAGCTTACTCTGGAACTCACGCGGCCACCAGTCATGAGGCTGGAATGTTCGATGCCGCATGTATGAATACCGACGCGCCTTACCGCAGATCAGATTATCGACGGCCGACGCTCTGTTCGCCGCTATCAGTGTAAGCGTGTGTCGCTTGTGTTCAACCCGCCAAACACCAAACCACATTGTACAAGGTCTCATTTATCACTGTCAATCAACATTGAACTACCTTTGTAATGACACGTATCACTTCCGTGTTATACCATGCTTCTCTTTTATAACTAAGAGTAAACAGCAAATAATTGTGTAAAGCAGCTTCTACGAAGCTAGCTAGCAGACTCGGCATGGCGGTGGATGAATGGAAATATTACACGATAAAATTGATGTACGACTTGATTGTGAATTTGGAATATCACCAAATGTACTCTGCGTGAAATATGTCATCCGATAAAATTATTTAGCTAATTGGTTTGCAAATTGGTTAGCAAATTGGATTGGATTGGAAAAACTTTATTAACGAAGTCCGGAGGCATGTGCCTTAGCACGCGGCAGGCCGCTCCCACGACGGGACAGTTAGGCCAACACCTACCGCCGCATCGTGGGCCCTCTGGACAGCCCAAACTTGTGACTGAATGACCGGACGCCTCAGAGGGGAGCCCCACTTGCTGGCCGATGCTGTATCAGTGCCACGTACCGAGGGGCACACCCAGAGCATGTGGTGTAAGGTGGATAAACCGCCACATTTCGTACATGAGTTAGTTAAGTAAACATCAGGATAAAGCTTGTGTAGAAAGGCAGGGTTAGGATATGTTTCAGTTTGCAGCAATCTCAGTGTCAAAGCCTGCGCCCTGTTTAACTTCCGAGCTGGAGGCGGGAAGACTCCAGCTCGGAAGTTAAACAGGGCGCAGGCTGTGACTCCATAGCGGAGTATAGAGTAATTTCATTGTACGTGGTCGGTTTATCCCTATTTACCAATACTCCAGGTTGACCCACAGTTCCTGCATGGTCGCGGATAGTTAACCCTCGCGCCCTGGCGTTGGCCAGATCCTTGAGATTGATAATCCCTTCTACCATGGAGCCCATATGAGCAGGGAACCATGTAAGGGTATGAGTTGTAAGTGACTTCTCACCAAGTATTGCTTTGGCCTCTTTGCACACAGCACCAACATTGAAAGCGCGATTGGCCGCCTTAGAATCACTATGTATATTTTCGTGATTGTCATCTAGGATAGCCATGGCATTTATCCACTTGAATGGACCGAAGTATGAGGCCCCATTCTCATCGCCTTCTGAGTGGCTGCCTGGCTTCGCTTATCTGTGGAAATCTTGCCGCGAGGAAAGGAATGTCTGCGCTCGTAACATTGACTGTTGCAGATTATCCTAAAATGTCTACTGCCAGTCGAGTAGCGAAGTGCGCTCTACGGCATAATTCTTCCTTCTTTGCGAATTGGCGAAGTAGCCACTACGCGTATGTCAGGCAACACACACCCACGCGCGGTCGCTCACTTTGTTGATACTGTTGCTGTTAATGATGGTTAATTATGCCTGTGCGCTTTGTAATTGGCGGGCCGTAATATCAACCACTCGTTGCGCAATGCATGTTTTAACGCCTGGTGCGATTCTACGCTTTTGTCATATTGTATTATATGCGTAAGGAGACTCCTGGCACTACAATATATTCGCATAGGGTTTTTTCCGAAACAATTTCAGGCAGCTGCGTGGCTCTGTGGTAGAGCACCTGCTTGTGACGCAGCCTTGCTGGCTTCGATTCCCACTCGAACAGGACGTTGTTATTGTTTACGTTTTTGCATCTTCTTCGAATTTTTGCTCACGGACAACGCTCATTTTTCGCTCACACCCAACGGCGCCGACGACGCCGGAATATTTGCGAAAGGAGCTATTTAACGCTCTCGCGTTTGAAGTTATTGGAAATGAGAAAAGAAAAGACAGCGGAAGAGGTACCGCTAAATCGAAAAGTGGCATGATAACATACACGCACACGAGAGTCATTCTTTCAGAGATCGTAATATCGCTGCGATCAGATGGCAGTGACTTTTGTTTAGTGCGCTGCACGAATATGTTTCAGTGCTTACTTGAAAAAAAAAATTAAAGCCAGTTCCACGCCGAAGCGCCATCACCTGACAAACGCAGATTTAGTTGTTAAATGCGAAGCATTTCTCAGCGAACCTCCGGCACTTTGGACGTATCTATCTATCTATCTATCTATCTATCTATCTATCTATCTATCTATCTATCTATCTATCTATCTATCTATCTATCTATCTATCTATCTATCTATCTATCTATCTATCTATCTATCTATCTATCTATCTATCTATCTATCTATCTATCTATCTATCTATCTATCTATCTATACATACGACCCATAAACGTTGTTCTTCGTTCGTCAGGTTTGATTGGAGTGTGTAATATTGCAGTTAATAAGTTCCTTTATTTGGAAGGCACAAGTTAAGACATCCATGAAGACGTCCGCGCGGCGGTTTCTTGGGAGCCACACCTATTCGCGACTCCGCGTAAGCCATCGCCGCGTAGTGGGCGCGCCAGGAAACAGCGTATACAGGACGTGGACGTGGCCCTGATGAAAATTTGTCACGGCGCGAATAACGCTTCGCGACGCCGGGCTTCGCAGTGGGAATATTTAAATGCGAAGCGTTTCTTAGCGAACCTTTGGCACTTTGAACGTATCTATCTATCTATCTATCTATCTATCTATCTATCTATCTATCTATCTATCTATCTATCTATCTATCTATCTATCTATCTATCTATCTATCTATCTATCTATCTATCTATCTATCTATGTCACTGATCCCGTTAATGGGGACGGCAATCGCCGGGCGGATTCTAAGGGCTGGCGTCAAGGCCCTCCGAAAACGCACCACGAAAGCGCGGACAATTTAGACTTGGTCCCTTGGTGCGCCAGCGAACGCCGGTTGTGGTCCAAAGACCGAGTCAGAGCCGAGAGTCGATAACACAAACGAAAACGAAATATATTCTCAGTTAAGGCAATACAAATAATACAAACACATGCACCCTCGGCTGGTACCAGTTACAACCTCACAATATAATTCAGATGGTGTTTACACAACGGGAGCTAAACAAACAGATCACACGCTACGAATGCAATCGCATGCGTTACAACTATTCAACGACAGTTAAAGTCCTGAATAGATAATGGCGTATCCAGTCCACAATACTTGGACGGTAATCGAATGCTTCTCTTTAAGGAAACACTCACGCCAGCTCCAGCGTTGATCGTCGTAGCTCAACCGTAGTCGTGACTTGTCACGGCTCACGCGGCGTCGTCATCGGATTCTTCCAGATCCACGACCGACTGACCGCACACCATCATAAACACGTCTTCTTTGGCTAACGGAGCCACACTTCGCATAACTTCACCATATCCGGGCCGACTGACTCGCTCACTCCTTCGCTGACTGTCTCCTTCCTGTCTCCTCGACTCCTGTCTCCTGTCTGCACTACCGTCGATTCCACGCTTTTATCCCTTCTCCCCCGGCTTCTAGAAGCGTCGGGAGGTTTCTTCGGCGTGCAATACAGCTGAGGCTACAGAAAGGGCGAGAGCTTTCTCGTAGGTTCGAATCGCGGCGGCACCGCTCGGGGATGCGTCCCCCCTTCCTTCTAGAACCATCCAGGCTTTTCCGGGTGTTCCATCGTGTCGACGGCGTCTGGCTCGAGTGGGTGAGGAGGATGCGGCGCGCCGGCGTCTTTTGATGCTTGTTTGTTCGTCTTTTGCGCTTCTTGGGCGAGCGGTTCGCGCCGTTCTGTCTTGTAGCCAGCTGCAAGCGGCCTCGCGCGCGCTTTATAACCCGCTAATTTGTGACAATCTATCTATCTATCTATCTATCTATCTATCTATCTATCTATCTATCTAGCCGCCTACGTCCGGGTGCTCTCATGATCGCCTCTTTAACTTGGTGTAGACCAAAATAGGCATGAGAAGGTAAGAGGACATGACGAATATGACTGTCGGGTCATGACATGAATAACGTGAAAATCCTGTCGCGTACATCGTCACACCCTTTCCTTCAGACACGTGTGGCACATACCCGTTTATTACGGGCAGAGGTGTACGGGTATGAGGCACTGGTGATTGACAGTGAATGTCTACTCAGGAACGACGATTGGTAATATAAATGCGAGAGCGTTAAGCAAAATGCTTCACGTATAAAACCGACGAATGCAACGCCCGACGAATGCACAGAATAAAAATCAGGATCCCAGCAGGATTCGAACCCAAACATTCTGCATGACATTCCCGTATTCTACCACAGGGCCGCGCCAGGTCTACAAACAGGTTAGGAAAAACAGCCTGTGCAGGCGTAATGCCGGTGCAACGTCGATTGCGATTGTGGTGCTGGCTAACTTTATTTTACAAGAAAGCAAGAAACAGTATATATGTAGTCCTGCGACACAGGCGTCATATCAGATTAACAACGTCTGAGGTTCGAGTGTTGGCTGCGCTTTTATAGCAGTCCTAAAAATATTACATTTGTATTCCTATGAATTAGCAACCTATAATGAAGCATTGCTCGACCCTGGAGGAATACATTAACGAAAGTTACGTATTATGTTCACAAATTGCACCACAAAGCGCACTTTGTTTCGAATATACTGATGTATGTACTCTAACATGAGCGCTGCCGTTACCCCGCCACGGTGGTCTAGTGGTTATGGCGCTCGACTGCTGACCCGAAGGTCGCGGGATCGAATCCCGGCCGCGGCGGCTGCATTTTCGGTGGGGGCGAAAAGGTTTGAGGCCCGTGTACTTAGATTTAGGTGCACGTTAAAGAACCCCACGTGGTCGAAATTTCCGGAGCCCTCCACTACGGCATCTCTCATAATCATATCGTGGTTTTGTGACGTTAAACCCCAGATATTATTATTATTAGCGCTGCCGTTACGTCGCACCATAACTTACCCTTTAAACGCCAGTATTGTCGACCTGCCCGGTAAACCCACAATGTGCACACAGCTACTACACTTACAAAAACACATCGATCCACCTCGTAACGCTTGGCTTAAAGCCATAAAACACAACATAGAAGTACTTGCTTACTGCTTGGCATGAAACCGATTCCCACAACGTGTAGTATCAGCCGAATTTCTTTCAAGGGGCCTGATGCGATAAAACGTAGTGCACAGGCCTGTTACCTAGAATTTGTTGCGCGCGAACCGTATCGCTCTGTCAGCCCCAACGGGTTTAGCTGCTGCGCGTGCTGGCCGCTGCTGCTTCCAAGGTCACTGACACTGGAGGACAGCGATAGCATACGGTTGTGGCACCGCAGGCCGCTGCGGTGCCATAAGTGATAAGTGCTACACATTCATTTTGAGCGATTCATCACCTTTGTATGTACAAAGGTTTCAATGTGCATTTGGTAATAATGTACTCACAGCACTGGCACCAGCAGGAAACCTCCTGGCCTGTACCCGACCCAGTCCTCCTCTGGCTACATTTTGGATCCTTATTATTAGGACATGTAAGCCCTTCTGGAGGGCATGAGCTAGTTTTAGCAGCTGAAATGTATAACCCCAATTTCAATTAGAGTTATCACCGCAACTCAAGAGCCGAAGTTTCGAAATTATTGTACCATTCCTAATAACTGCGGCATCCACCCCTAAGTAGCGCCCCGAAACAGCGTCTGTGTCGCAGCGATTCCAGTAGCTCGCTTCTGTACATTACAGGATCTATGTTTGCAGGCACTCCGTGGAGCTTCATTTTAAGACACTATTACTCAATAGGAGGCAATGCTGCCCAGTGGGCCCGCGCAACCAACAATTACGCTTCTAAACAGGAACTGAAAACAGGTCCTTGCCGTGTTCAAGCCCTAAAATCCAAGTGTGATAAACTCCTCTGCGTCTTACATAAAAATGTATACACCTACGCTACCAAAGAGACTGAGCAGAAAAAGCAATGACCAGCACCGTCAGGACAACTCTAGAGACTATTCGGTGTAAAGAATATCAGACAGAAACCAGGGAGAAAACGGTTTCGTTTTTAACCGTAACCGTCGAAATGCACCAAAAAAACACACACTCCCTTATGCCGTTGTGCTTTATCACAGTGTACCTGTCACTGCTTTTGTACATTGCGGCAGCGGACCGGCCAAGTGCACCTTTGTTGTTGTTAAATGTCCGGATCAGAAGATGTTGCATACCCGCACTGCCAAGCGGCCTTCTATTTCTTCCGGATTCGCTCAGGGTCAACGGACTGGCTGTCTCCCGGACCATTGTTAGTTGCCCTAATCTTCCCGAGTCTCTCTGCGCTTGTGGTTTCTCCGCTTTACATCGTAGATCACCAGCATGACAAAACCGCACTGCGGAACCAACTCGCAGCATAAATGTTTCATTTGTTAAAACTTCCTTTCCCGGTGCAAGGTTGCCAGATTTGGCTACTTTTTTTAGGCCGGTGGCCGCATAAAAATCCTCTTGACTACTTTTTGCTTCTCCAACTTGAGCCATATTATGAATATCTGGTGACGCCGCAGCGGGTGACGTTCAAGTATGATGTGCCAGAACATGGTGGCCGATGTGCGTTCTCTGCTCCTAAACATGAATTTGGCGCTTCTAGAATACCAAAGTAAGTTCAAGTGCGTGGGTGCAATTAAGGAAAAACAGCTGGATTAGGCCTGAATTTGCAAGAGGTAAAAAAAAACAGCGCAAAATTCTGACAGGGCACAGGACGAAGAAGGGACGACAACAACACTCCGTCTTGTGTCCTTTCGGAATTTTGCGCTGTCTTTTTTTTTCTTCGTTACAACGTGAACCAATTAGCCAAAGGTTCAACCCTAGTGCGAGCTCATACCAAATTTGGAAGTGAACAGGTCTAGCAAAAGCGCTGCGTATTTCGTATCGTGGGCGTTCTGCAGAAAACGACGCTAGAAATTGAATATCCGACGAAGAGGTTGTGCCTTTTGTTGGGATTAAGTATGCGCTGCGACTCAGGTATACTAAGTGCTCGATATTCGTCACCACGCAAGAAATACGCATGAAAGTTAACACTACAGTTTTTGATTGAATCACAATAACTGTGATTTTACAGCGAAAGCTGTTTATGGTAACAACCACAGTTGATTTTGGTTGCGTATTGTCCGTCACCGCCGGTGTCCGTAACAGCTGTCGCGCATAATGAGAAGAAAAGAATTTCGAGGACGCTTGAACTACGCCATCAAGAGTAGAGCGCGATAGCGCAATCGGACCTCGTGCGCATCGGCTTCTAAACTGATAGCCTAGCTTCGGTCCTCGCGGTGCATGCCTCAACAACGCCGTAAGGAAATTAACGACTGTGCGCGTACAGTGGCCGTTTCAAGCTATCCTAGAATGCCTACTGCAGGTACAGTTGCTAAGCGCCCACTGCTCCCTAGTTTTTTCTATTGTGAATTAGTGAAGGCCCCCTACGCGTCCGTAAGGCAATAAGCGAACCTACGCAGCTGCTCACGTTGTTGGTGCTTTCGCAGCTGATGATGATGACAATTGTGAACTGTGCTTCAATTAGCGTATCGCTAAACAATGAAGCCATTGAACGTGTCCCGACTATTAAATATCTTGGCATAATATTTGACAGTAACCTTAACTGGAGAGACCAAATCATTACCTTTTGGAAAAAGTTGTCATTCAGCTGTTACACTCTCATGCGCCCACGTAAATACTTTCACTTGACATTGCTGCAAAGAGTATAATTTAGCCTAATTCACTGCCACCTCAGCTATCATTGTGAGTCGTGGGGCCAGACGGACATAACATACTTTACTCCGCTAATCCGTTTACAAAAAAGCGTGTGATTATTTCCTCTCCGGGTCATTACCTCTCTGATACTCTATTTCAGAGACCGCGTATACTGCCGTTTACGGACGTACTCCACTACAAGATTTCCTGTTTAGTAAATAAAATAATAAACAGAAATATGCCTCTGCGCCGTACTATTTTCACGTTCCCGTCGTTTAACACACCGCACGCCAGCATCGATAATCTTAACTTTCCTTTATGTTGGAATGTGTACGGTGAAAGACTGACCCAATTTTCTGGTGCTAGGCTGTGGAACAATTTGCCTCTTGAAATAAAACTCGCAAGGAGTTTTGACATTAGCTGCAAACGATACTTCGTTTCTAACCAGGCATTTTCTTGAGTTTTTATTTATTCTTTATTTAAACACGCAGCCTGGGCGTATTTTAGCACCCATGCACCGTAATCGTGTATTGTTGCCAAAAGGCTGATACTTCCTGGACTTTTGAGAAAACTCGCGCAAGTCGTGTAAAAAGAGCGCGAATTTTTCAACAGCACGAGGCACTTCATTATACTGAATGAAAATTTAAGTCAAAAGCCTTACATGCCTCACTAAACATGAAATTTTACCGTCGGAGTCGGCAGCGTCTCGCGTCCTGCGGCATCGAAGAGTGGTGCAAAAAATCATCAGCACGTAATGGCGCCACCATATGGCGTCACGGATCGCAAAATTTGTGACCTCATCACGACGTCACAAATTCTGGCGTGACGTCATGTGACGTGACGCCACATAAGGCCGTCGTAGCTCCCTCCTTTGGGCAGCGAACAAAACCGGAGAGCGCGACGTCAAGGAAAGAAAATAAAGACGGCGCTTCGCTCTGGCACGTGAAGCCACGGCTCGTGCTCCCTAATGGCGTCGATTCTCTTTCAGCCGTCCGGTTCCTTCGCTTCTGTGGCATAAGCCTACACCCTCATCACATGGCATAGTAGCTTGGTCAAAGGAGTGCTGATCACGAAGGCAGTGCAAAGCCAGGTGATGTGCCTCCGATCCCGGAGGCTGCGCGAAACCGCGCTAGGTGCACAAAGCTTTCGGAGGGTGGAGGGCAGGATAAGTGCATCTAGGGAGCCTACATGACCGCGCGTTCATGTAGGCTGCCTTATGCATCGAACGAGCAGAAAAAGAAGATGGCTGTCGCCTTCGAGTCGTCTTACGTGAATGCAGAATGGACCATGTGATTTTTTGTTAAGGTCGACAGTTAATGATCGAATCTCAACAACTCAGACATTCAAGTGTTCACACTATATGTGTTTGCATTTTCACTAAAAGGCTTTTGAATTTAGCGTTTAATTAGGAACTTCGCAATTTTTTCATACATGCGTGGATGCTTTTGACTACATTTACTTCCGTTGGCTAAAGATGGGAACGTTTTGACTAGGTTTTCCTATGTTTTGGCTACCTTTTGTCTTTTTGACCGGACAATCCAGCGGTAGTCGCTAAAATGTTTGCGATTTCGTACGGTTCACACAAAGCTCTCCGGGTGCAACGCACGTACAGTGAAGAAACCCCCCCCCCCTATTGAGTTGGAACATAATTTATTCTATTGTACTTTGGATTCCCTAACAGTCGCCGCACTTGGGTTATATGCACGAATTCTAGTTTTTTTTTCGTCCCAAGAGCCGCGAACATGGCGCTTTTTCTGCGAAGCTGTGGGACGTAGGCAGGTAAGTAAAAAAATAAGGTTCGCACTGCGTTGCAGAGTACGGATCATGCCCAGCTTTTTGTCTTTTGTTTGGGAGATCATGCGTCCTAGCCATTTGACACTGATCACTGTTGACACTGATCTTTCTGCCATTCGGATAGATCGGGTGTGGTGTGAAGACGCAAAAATACCCCTTTATCACATGCTGTCGGAGAAAGCTTCCGAACTCACTCATTCTATATTCTAGCCAATTATATTACTTCGGAAGCGTGAAAAGCTGGGCCAGTTGGTTCATGGTAAGGTGCGAGGAAACCAGCGAAACTCAAAAACAAGGACGGCCTTGTTTTTTGAGTTTCGCTGGTTTCATCGCGTCTAGCCATTTATATCCTACGAACACTCGGCGAAGGCCGAGTGCTGCGAAGAGACTGCGCGTGGCTTGGACCGCGGTTCCAGCCGAAGTGCTATTCATTACTATTCACGTAGCGCAAATTTTGAAACAGGACAAGAGATCGTGTGTGGTGCTATTCATTATTTTCATATCCAGCCATTCTTCCTCACATATTCTTCCTCACTCAGTGACATAGCTCCCTCTTGTCTCGAGCCAGGTTTCCGGGTCTTCGAATGACGACCCGCGGAAAGTTGGCGGCTCCTTGGGCTGCCGGAGAAGTATCGGCGCAGGCTGCACGGGGTCGGTCATCGTCGCTGCGGTCGGTGTTGGGACCTGGGGCTGCCTGGTGTTTTCGGGAAGGAGCCCGTACTCTGGCTGCAGTCCCTTCTGCCTGCGGCTTGTTCGACGATCCGGGTTTTCTTTGCCGTCGTCCTCCTCGCGGCTTGGGCTTGGGTCAGCGCTTCGCGGGGACGTCCGGATCATGGAAGAAGCAGCACCTCCACCAGATGTCACGTGGTCGTGACGTCGACGAACACAGCAGTCGGCGTTTGTAGGATGAAACTGTTTATTTGGCCGAACTTGTGGCCGGAAAATGAGAACTAGAACTACAGCAATGCACGCTGTACAATGATAGCGGCGAACAGGGCGTCGACGTCGATCAACTGACAAGCGATCAAGCGCGTCGGCTTTTATACAGGCGCTATCGAACTTTCCAGCAATATCGCTGGTGGCGGCGTTATCTCTAGACAAAACTGGAACATTCACGTGCGGGGCGCAATCTTAACAAACCGATCTACTACAATCGCGACGCTTCTAGAACACTACTTCGCGGACAGCGTCGAGCGTTGATAACCGTCCCTGCCGGTCAAACCCGAATACATCAAAACAAGACAAGAAGTGGGCGTGACACTCTCTAACCTGACCGAGGTCGGTAGCATGCGCAACGAACGCTAACGGAACGCGATCGTACAAGTGCTCTGGCTTCGCACAGCCTCATGATCCCCTTTAGCGGGAGATGGCGTGTATATATATATAGATATATATACATATATATATATATATATATATATATATATATATATATATATATATATATATATATATATATATTGTTAGGGTGCTTATTTGACGGCACTCGGCGAGGATGCGCAATAGCGACAGTCAAGGCAAAGCACGGACTCTCAGCGCGTGCGGGAGGACCCAAAGAGGACGACCCAATATAAGGCGCTATCGAGTGCAACCCATTGCTCATCTCCTAGGCTTCGCTACAACATATATATATATATATATATATATATATATATATGAAGAGAGAGAGATTATGAAGAGTCTGTCTTCGGTTGCCGTAAAATAATTAGGAAAAAGGTATACGCTTCTAAAAAACTGTTTATCTGTCGACGTTTCGATCGGAGACCGATCTTCATTAGGATCTTCATACAACCACTCATCCTGATGAAGATCGGTCTCCGATCGAAACGTCGACAAATAAACAGTTTTTTAGAAGCGTATACCTTTTTCCTATATATATATTATATATATATATATCTATATATCTTCTATTATATATATATATTATATATTATATATATAATATATATATATATATATATATATATATTGTTAGGGTGCTTATTTGACGGCACTCGGCGACGATGCGCAATAGCGACAGTCAAGGCAAAACACGGACTCTCAGCGCGTGCGGGAGGACCCAAAGAGGACGATCCAATAGAAGGCGCTATTCGCAATGCCCATAGACTGTCGCGCCACCGAGCGGAATTCAGGAGCGTCCTCTCGAGGAGGGTTAGTAGACGACAAATGGCGGCACTATGCAGTCGCTCCCCTTGTTCGGCTGTTGCTAGCCTCAGTGTCAACGCGTTGGCAAGAAAAGAACACTACGACTTTGCATGTTCCCTGCATCAGTGAACAAACCGGGCCCTCCGTGACACGAGAAATCTGATTCGTTCTTGCGAGACGCGAAGTTTTCGTGAAAATACGTGGCAACTCGCGCTTTCAATGCCAGCCCACAGCGTACGCATACTATCAGCTTCGCGAAGCTTTCTGTAGCCACGTAGGTAAGGTAAATGTTATCGTCTGACATATTCAGTTGAAGCTCACCCTGTTTTACTTGCATACATAATTGGTCAGTGTTTATTGTAGTGCATGAGTCCCATAACACCGTACGCGGGAGGGAGGTCGCGCGGGCTCGCGATGTGCTCATGTATAACTGAGCGATCTCAAGTTGGCGATACATTAAAATAGGGCCTCTATCCTTTGTCAGCAAAGCGCTGTTACGAATCGTGCGAGCGACGTTTCAATCATTCGAGGACGCGTCTGCTCGACGCCTTTCGTGGAGCGAACGCTTTCCATCCACGTCGTCCTTCGCCAGTGTGTTGGGTTTCATAGCCACCGCTGCGCCGCTTGTTTTTGTACGTTTGTTGATAGGTGGCAGCACACTGCAAGCGATTTGCTTGTTGACCGGTCTGAGAGCAAAACGTTCTCCGCGCCCAGACGTCTCTCTAATTGTAAACGTGGTGACGCGGAGTGGTCGAAGTCGTTAGGCGGAGGAAATACTTCAGATTGCTTTCAGCAGTGATGTTGAAAGAAATCATCTTGACGATGAGGATTTTCCACTGGACGTATAAGACTGTGAAAGCACCGAGAGTGACAGCGACGATGAACCACCAGCTGCTAACTCACGAGGAGCAAGTTGCACTTCACGTCCCCTCGTGCGTTAATGTTCTTTCACGCTCGTAAGTCACTTTGATTGTATTTAATGTATAATATCCTTGAGCGAGATCGAAATAAAAGCATAGTTCCTCTTGTGCATTGCATGTATCACAATTATTGTGGATATTATGGAGCGCCGCATGCCGCCAACACGCTCGAGCTCGACCAGCGAAGCGAAATGGTTAGAGCGATGGAATGTGCAGTCACGGCCACAATCCACGCCTCTCGGCGAACTTCTTCGACGTTGCGAAAAGCATACGTGTGCATTCTTTTCGATATTCATGTTTCGATCGTGCTGATCGAACCTGCAACATGCGAGTGAAGTACACACGGCTAGAGTATCAGCATGGCTGTGACACAAGCGCTACTGAATGGCATGTTAAATGCTTGTGTACCGTTGAAGACGTAACCCCGCGTTTCCGACTGCGCAAGTAATAATAACTACGGGGTATTATTACAGAACACCTTTATGTTTGCAAGCCATCATCACGCGCAGCAGCGATGGCGCTACTCGCTGGCGGCCTACTACTACGGCAAATCCGTCAGGCAGGCTCGGTACGTACTACCTCGGAGTGCCGTTCAGCTCATACGTCAATTCTAGGTCATACAGGTTTATGTAGCACGCACAGGATTTCGCAAAGCATCGTTATGCCCGGTAACGGATCTGAAATATAACCTTTCACTTCGCAGCAAATAATTAGGTGGCGAGTGCTTTGCACTTTCCATGGTTTGGGAAAGTATTTTAGTCTCATATCCATTTCAGCGCAGCTCATGACTTCATCCGGTGAAAGTGGCACGGTCCGTACGTCCACACATCCTATCTGTTCCTATGCTAACAAACGGGTTGACCCTCCTCCTGGCGCCATCTTGAAAAGCACGGCGCGCCACCTATAGTTCGTGGGCATTGCGAATAGAGTGCAACCCATTGCTCATCGCCTCGGCTTCGCTACTATATATATATATATATATATATATACGAGGAGCTGCGCCGGCAGCGGTCGATGACCCGTCGCCCTCCATCCCGCGACGCCGAGCTCGCTGGCTTGTCGACCATATCCGAACACTCCGCCTTGCTCGCAGAGGTGAAGTCATTCGTGCGCGAGGAAATTGCGCGCCAGTTCTCTCTGCTGGACTTTGCTCATCCTCAGTACGTTCAACAGCCGTCAACCACTCTTCTCCTTCCCCTCCGTCGAGCGATTGAGCAGGAAATCGCGGAGGTCCTGCCTGAGTACCATCAGCACCATCCAGCTCCTGCACCGCTCACTTACGCCCAAGTTGTCGCCAGGACGTCCCCAGTAATACCTACGGCAGCCCCACACAGTTACGCCGAAGCCGCCACTAGACATCAGTCCTTCGAAGCGGCTGTGCCGGCTACCTACGCCGACGTCATGCAGAGGCCACGACTGCAGCCAACGACGCAGTCATATCAGTCGCCACCCCGTCAATCACGTCCTGCGCCATGGGCGGGCCCTGCTCCAGCAAACCGATGGTGCACAGCTGACAACCGCCCCATATGCTTCGCATGCGGTTACGCCGGCCACGTGGCGCGTTACTGCAATCGCGTCCAACCGCCTCAAGTCGTGTCGCCCGCCACCAGCCAGTCAAACCGCACATTTTATGCCCCACCTACGCCTCTGTCGCCGACGTCACGCCAGGCTCCATCTACTCGGCGCTCTCCGTCTCCACGACGTCGCTCACTGTCGCCGATGCGCCCACGTCCGGTCGCACGCGACCAGGAAAACTAGTCGTCGCAGTCCAGGAGGCAAGGGCTGCGACGCTATCGAACTGCGAAAGCCCTCAGCGAAGCCCATCGAACGTGATAGACGTGTTTGTCGACGGTGTTCCCGCATCTGCCCTTGTCGACACTGGAGCCGCCGTATCCGTTATGGACCAAAAATTGAGCCGATTACTATGAAAAGTGAGGACGCCACTTTCTGGGATGTCTCTCCGTACAGCCAGCTCCCAGAGTATTCATCCTACAGCAATATGCACAGCTCGCGTCGTCATTCAGGACGTTCTGTACGATGTCGAGTTCATTATAATTACTGCATGCTCTCACGACGTCATCCTGGGATGGGATTTTCTCTCCCGCCACGACGCCGTAATTCATTGCGCACAAGCCGAAATCGAACTCTCCCCGTTCTCAGATCTGAGGCCGACAGACACTTCATCGGTATCGAGCAAGATCCTCGTCAAAGACGATACCAAAGTGCCTCCAAACTCGTCGACGGCTGTGTCAGTCGACTGCGCCGGTCTCTCCGACACCATTGCACTCATTTCGCCATCTGACCACGTTTGCACAAGGAGAGGCTTGCTGGTACCTTTCGCGACCATCCAGGTCACTCAGGGCATTACCGCTATTTTTGTTCACAACCCATCTCCATACATTGTTACGTTGGTGCGAGGGGAATGTCTTGGCAGAGTGGAACCCCTCGAAGACGCACAAGTTATCGACGCACCCGATGACACGCACTGTCCCAGTTCCAGTACGCTCAGTGCTGTTTCCGCGTCCGATTCGTCACCTGCTGATGTGTTTAGGTCCTCCATTGCTGACGACCTCACATCGTTCCAGCGCTCCCAACTTCTGTGCCTGCTGGAAGAATTTCGTTCTTCTTTCGATGTCGGGCAAACTTCTCTCGGCCGCACTTCTGCTGTTACGCATCGCATCGACACCGGCGCCCAGCCACCACTGCGGCAACGTCCATATCGCGTGTCTCCCGCAGAACGGCGGGTCATTAATGAGCAAGTCAACGATATGCTTCGACGCGACGTTATTCGACCCTCGGACAGCCCATGGGCGTCTCCCGTTGTTCTCGTTGCGAAGAAGGACGGTTCCGTGCGGTTCTGTGTGGACTACCGACGGCTCAG
Organism: Rhipicephalus sanguineus; assembly: GCF_013339695.2. Classification (NCBI taxonomy): domain Eukaryota; kingdom Metazoa; phylum Arthropoda; class Arachnida; order Ixodida; family Ixodidae; genus Rhipicephalus; species Rhipicephalus sanguineus. The sequence goes on from NC_051177.1 coordinate 206,089,633, forward strand.
CAAGATCACTCGCAAGGATGTTTATCCGCTGCCGCGAATCGACGACGCGATTGACAGCCTGCAAGGAGCCGAATTTTTTTCGTCTCTTGATTTGCGTTCGGGGTACTGGCAAGTACCCATGACAGCCTTTGTCACGCCCGATGGCTTGTACGAGTTCAACGTCATGCCGTTTGGTCTGTGTAATGCGCCCGCGACCTTCGAGCGCATGATGGACACCGTTCTGCGCAACTTGAAATGGCACACGTGCTTGTGTTACCTGGACGACGAAGTGGTTTTCGCTCCGGACTTCTCCACGCATCTCCAACGTCTGCGGCATGTTTTGACGCGTTTGCGCAATGCCGGCCTCCAACTGAATCTGAAGAAGTGCCGATTTGCAGCACGGCAGCTGACAATCCTCGGCTACGTCGTGTCCAAGGACGGAATCCTTCCCGATCCGGCCAAGCTTCGGACCGTGGCCGAATTTCCCAAACCTACGTCCGTAAAAGAACTGCGCAGTTTCGTAAGACTGTGTTCGTACTTTCGACGCTTCATACGAAACTTTGCCACCATCATATCGGCGCTGACGACGCTCCTTGGAAGTAACGGACCCCTAAATTCGTTTTCGTCCGAGTGTGACGACGCGTTCGCAAAGCTCCGTCGTTTGTTGACGTCTCCTCCCATACTACGCCACTACGATCCTACGGCCCCAACGGAGGTACACACGGACGCCAGCGGTGTAGGCCTCGGCGCTGTCCTTGCGCAGCGCAAACCAGGGTTCCCCGAATATGTCGTTGCATACGCAAGCCGTACGCTTACCAGGCCGAGACCAATTACTCAGTCACGGAAAAAGAGTGCCTGGCGATCATCTGGGCCCTTACAAAATTCCGACCTTATTTGTATGGTCGCCCATTTGATGTCGTCACCGACCATCATGCACTATGCTGGCTGTCGTCATTGAAGGATCCCTCAGGCCGTCTCGCCCGCTGGGCACTTCGCCTGCAGGACTACGACATCCGCGTGCTGTACCGCAACGGACGCCAGCATGCTGACGCCGACGCCCTCTCGCGCTCCCCCTTGCCTGACGACAATGCCCCCTGCTCAGTACCTCACATGGCTGTTGCTTCAATCAAAGTTCACACCATTGCTACCGAACAGCGCAAGGATAAATGGATCACGTCGCTGATCGACTTGCTCACTGATCCGTCGGCAACACCATTCACTCGCGCGTTGCGTCGTCAAGCCCACCATTTCGCCGTTCGTGACGACCTCCTGCACCGACGCAATTACAACGCCGACGGCCGCCAGTGGCTACTAGTGATACCCCGCAGTCTGCGTTCTGAAATATGCGAAGCCTTCCACTCTGACCCGCAATGCGCGCACTCTGGGGTATCCAAAACTTACCACCGCATTCGACAACGATATTTCTGGCGTGGGATGTACCGCTACGTGCAGAAGTTCGTTCGCTCCTGCCTCGATTGCCAACGCCGAAAACCTGCAACGCACGTGTCGCCAGCAGGTCTACACCATTACCTTGCCCTAACCGTCCGTTTGGGCGCGTGGGCATCGATTTGTATGGACCACTTCCTCTGACTTCGGCTGGTAACCGCTGGGCCATCGTCGCTGTTGACCATCTAACCCGATACGCCGAAACCGCCGCCCTCCCAGCGGCTACAGCGCGCGATGTGGCCTCCTTCCTGCTACACAGGTTCATACTGTGTCACGGTCCACCCCAAGAGCTTCTCAGCGATCGAGGCCGTGTCTTCTTATCAGAAGTCGTGGAAGCCATTCTGAAAGAGTGCCATGCTGTTCACCGCAAAACTACTGCTTACCACCCGCAGACGAATGGCCTAACCGAACGCTTTAACCGCGCGCTCGGTGACATGCTGTCAATGTACGTCACCGCCGATCACACCAACTGGGATGCCATTCTGCCCTTCGTCACCTACGCCTATAATACCGCCCCTCAGAGCACTACTGGTTTTTCACCCTTCTTCTTACTGTACGGAAGGCACCCGTCGCACACCATCGACACGATACTTCCATACAAGCCGGATCCATCTGAGTCTGCGCCTATTTCTGACACAGCCAGGCTCGCTGAAGAGTGTCGCGAGCTTGCCAAGACATTTACGACGCAGGAACAAGAGCTGCAGAAGAGCATTCGCGATGGCACCACCACTTCTGAGCCTACGTTCCTCCCTGGAGCGCTCGTATGGCTCTCGGTCCCTACCACTGCAAGTGGCCTCTCTTCAAAACTGCGGCCGAAATACGAAGGCCCATACCGGGTTGTCGAGCGCACATCCCCGGTCAACTACTTGATCGAACCCATCGAACCAGCTTCGGACATGCGCCGTCGAGGGCGCGACATAGTCAACGTTTAGCGCCTCAAGGCCTACTATGACCCACTCATAGTGACGAGCTGTTAGGTCGCCGGACGGCTCCCTTTTCGTTCCCCGGGGTAATTGTGGCGACGCAATTGGTACTGTGTAACGGTTGCGTTCTCCAGCGGCTCCTAGTGGGTCGTCCTCTTATAAACGCCGCTCGCTCTCGGAGCCCGTGCTCTTGTCTTGACTGTCGCCATAGCGAATTGTCGCCGAGTCCCGTCCAATAAACCGCTTAACAATATATATATATATATATATATATATATATATATATATATATATATATATATATATATATATATATAGATATATATAGATATATAGATATATATATAGATATATATATCGCTACGCGCGCTTCTTTTTGTTATGTTGATCTAGCAAGTCCGTTGCACGCGTAGCCGTCGCGTTGTGCAAGCTGCGGCCTAATGCCTGGGAACCTTCCAACTTGTGTTAGAATCTCCATGTAGGTTTGAGCGCGCAAATGCGAACAGCCGAAATTATTTTGGAACTAACGCGGCCCCCAGTGTTAAGGCTCGAATGTTCGATGCCGGATGTATAAATGCCGACGCGCCTTGCTGCAGGTCAGTTTTATCGACGGCCGACGCTCTGTTCGCCGCTATCAGTGTACAGTGTGTATTGCTGTAGTTTGGCTTTCCGTTTCCCGGCCACATGTTCGGCCAAACAAGCAGTTTCGTTTTGGACAAGCCAACTGCTGGCTTCGTCGACGTCACGACACTGTAACATCAGGTGGAGTTACTGCTTCATGATCCGGACGCCACCACGGGGCGCTGACCCAAGGCCAAACCGCAAAGAAGACACGCTAAAGACAACCGGATCACCGAACTTGCCGCCGGCAGAAGGGACTACAGCCAGAGTGCAGGCTCCTTCCGAAAAACAACAGGCAGCGCAAGACCGCAACATCGACGGCCGAGATGATGACAGCCCCTCTGCCGTTTCCAACAGTCGTGATGCAGCATCCAAGGGGGCTACTGATTTTCCATGTATCGTCGTTTAAAGACGTGGAAACCTGGCTGGAGACGTACGACCGAGTCGGCACCTTCAACCACTAGGACTCTGAAGAGAAGCTGCGCCACGTCTATTTCTACTTGGAAGACACCGTCAAGATGTGGTTTGAGAACCGAGAATCGACACTTCAAACCAGTGGCCTCTTTCGGACGTCGTTCGTTATACCTTCACGAGCATTGGCCGTAAGGAAAAAGCCGCTGCTTTGCTGAAGGCAAGAGTGCAGCTGCCGAATGTGACCTCTGCACGGAAGAGATGACGCCACTTTTCCGCCTGGCCGATGCTGCCATGTCTGAGGGGAAAAAGGGCCACTTCGTTATGCGGGGAGCGAAACAAGACCTCTTTGCAGGATTGGTGCGGGACTCATCGAAGACAGTCACCGATTTCCTGACGGAGGTTTAAACAACTGAAAAATGACTCGAGATGCTGACGAAGCAATACAACCACTCAACCCTTTCTACAGGCTACACCGAAGCGAACTCGGTAGGCACAGACGACCTAGGGGAACGATCAGAGCGGTCGTGCGGGAGGAGCTGCGCAAGCTGTTACCTTCGGCGCAGCCTCAAGTGGATTCGATCGCCGACACGGTCCACGAGGAAGTCCAGCAATCGCTGGGAATTTCCGATCCACCGGAGCCTCATCCGGAAGCTATGAGCTACGCTGCTGCAACGCGTCTCCACGCCCACGTGAAGACGCGGCACCGCAGCAGTTCCGCCGCCGCCGCGAACGCCATACCGCCCACCTGTCGGCCAGCGCTACACCCCGTGGAATACCTACGTCTGATGCGCTCTCGACCACCGCCCAATCTGCTACCATTGCGGAGAGGCTGGTCACACCTACCGACGCTGCCGCTACCGTGAAATGGGCCTGCGTGGATTTGCCATCAACACGCCACGTCCAGAACGATGTGAACGTCCACGTAACATCGCCGGCTATCTCGCAAGAGCGCAACGGACCCCCCGAGGAACTTCCCGATTGCAGTCGCAAGGCCGCTACATCTATCCCCAACGCCGACCATGCAGTGCACCCGCAAGTAGCACATACGATGCGCCGGGGGATGTTATCGACGTGGACTTTATATGGAACACGGGGGCTACGCCAACGGCGAAAACCAACCCGGGGGCGGGTTGGGCCAGAGTACTGCTCTTGCGGACGCGCGGTGAAGGTAGTTCAACAGTGAAAACAAAGTTGAACGGGACTGTCTATTTTATTGCGATAGCAATTACATGGACACTCTCGACTGGTTTTCGCCGTTGGCGTAGCCCCCGTGTTCCATATAAAGTCCACGTCGATAACATCCCCCGGCGCATCGTATGTGCTACTTGCGGGTAAACGAACGCGGTGAAGCTGAGATCACACGAGCCGGCCCACCTCCATCGATTGGAGTGCGCATGCCATAACATCATCCCATCTGGGAGGACTGCGGTCGAATGCTGCTGAATCAGAGAGGAAACACGGCGCCCGTGCTGAGGGAGCATGAAAGTAAGGGGGGAGGGAGGTGTCGCTGGAGCAGCAACTGTGAACTTTGAACAAAAGGGCGCGGTCGTCATCGCTGGCGCGCGCGCTCTCTCGGGAGGCATCAGTGAACGGCTCGCGTACCCTTCTACACGCGAAGACAGTGTGCGCAATCTGATCCTCTCCCTGAAGAGGCCGTACTCTCTTACACCAGCGTTTTGTAGAGTTACGTAAAACTGGATCTAAAAGGGTTAGCTGCCAGCCTCACTTCGAAAACATTGCAATGTGTTAATCGCATTCATTGCTTCGCGCTTGCGGTGAAATTCAGATTTTTTTATTTGTTCCTTCAAAAACAAAACACATTATCCGCATAAAATTAAAATAATTGCAATTGAACCACTTCTGGTTTTGTGGAGTCGCAATCAGACCTCGGTATTCCTCGGGGTGTAGCGCTGGCCCACAGGTGGGCGGTATGGCGTTGGTGGCGGCGTCGGTAGCGGTGTCTAGCGGAGCCACACAAGAAGATCATTTCCTTCAAATATCGTTGCAAAGTCTGAGATACAAGCCGCGGGAGGAAGCCCTTTGTCGCACACGAGGGCTAGCGTCCACTTCTTTTGTCCATGCTGGAAACCAGGTAAAGGGCGGCATTACGGCGTAGATGTATGTGGGCAAATCTATACTCGCAGTGAATACGATCGTTGCGTTAATGAGTAGAAAATAAAAGCGTGGTCGATCACAACAAATACTGTCATGGCTGTACTGTCATCCTTACTCACCGCAGGTGCAGTTCTCGTGGAGTGTAGTAGTACAGAAATGCTGCTGGTGTTGAGTATTACACAGTGTGCTCGATACACCTGCAGATGAAGACATTATAATAGTGAACATGCACGTCACAGTAAATGTTTCAACACTACATGTAAACTAACAAATACAATTAAGTGGCTGTAAATGTCATGTTTCCAAAGGACATTTCGCCACAAGGCTTCATAGATGACAAGGAATGAAGGAAGAAAAGCTTTATTGGGCGAGTGAGTTTGGGCCCTTTACGACCGCACGGCCATCGCATTGCGCCTATGTGTCCAGACCACGCACGACCAGGGCGCTCCGGTTCACACAGCGAAGCTGCGCGTCCAGACCCTGCGACGCAAGGAGGGCCTCCCATCCCTCCCATGTACTGATGGCGGGCTGCCCCTGCGGGGGAGAATCGGCAGGGCAGCCAAACGGAATGTGCTCTAAGGTGGCGGGCGACTCTCCACAGAGTGTGCACTCCGGAGAAATGCGGCGAAGGTGGGATAGGACTTGGGGGTGGGAAGTGTTCGGGTCTGGAGTCACCCCCAGATGATTTGTTGCGAGTGAGAAAGGCGGGGGTGGGGAGGGGGATAAAAGCGACGGCCAAGGCGTGCTTGTTGAGTGAGTTGAGAGAACGTGTGTGCCCACTCTCTCGAGAAATCCCGGCTGGGATAGCTATTTTCCCGGATAATAAGTCCTCGGGCTATGTTATCGGCGGCCTTATTTCCGGGATTGCCAGTCAGACGGCCCCCACGCGAGTTCAATAAGCCTATCGGAATTTATGGTACACACCTTCAATATCTGCACGCGGGAGGTATGGACGCGACCACGGGCAAAGTTAAGAATGGTTGTTTTTGAATCGCTAAGTATGTAAGTGACGTTGGTTTTGGCGACTGCTAACGCTATAGCAGCTTCCTCTTCTTCCGCAGGGGTCCAAAGAGTGGGTGAGTGGGGGGTCATAGATGACAAGTTTCACTGCCTTAGGTAGCGAGAAACGCACCCGGGATAAAGTGCCCGAAATCCTTGATAGAATGTCAGATAGCTTTTCAGTATGTTCATTCCAAGACATGTGTTGGACCCGAATCTACAGCTCCGCCTTCCGTCGGGAATAACTAGAGCTGAGAAGACGCTCCTGTGCCGTCTGTGGCTCGGGGTAGCCTTCACGAATGCCTACTGATTTCGAATCGGAATGGCCAGCAGCCCGACACGTGATAACTGTAGCTACGAGGTGACAATCGCCCATCTTCTCTGTAAGTGTCCTCGCTTCAGTGCACGAAGAAAAGAACTGTCAAGAGTGTTAGAGAGACTTCACAATCGTCCATTGTCGGAGGAAAAGATCTTAGGACACTGGCCGAAAATGTCCTCGGCACGGTAAGCTCAGAGAGCGTTGTTGCGTTTCTTACGGACAACAAGTGTCAGAGACAGCCTTTAACCAGTGTCGTTTATCGTATTATCCTTCTCCTTTTCGTCTCCTTTTTATAATATCTCTTTTTATCTTTTATCCCCCTTACCCTCTTCCCCAGCACAGGGTAGCCAGCCGGTCTGAGAACTGGCTAACCTACCTGTCCTTGCGTTTTCTCTTTTCCTCCTCCTCCTCCTGTTCATGGAAAATTGTTCCCAGACACTTAATACGTGGTACCATCTCAAGTTATGAACTGCCAACGTTTAAGGGCACATAAGAAGTGGTTGGTTTATTTCTTGTTTTTGATGTGCTTAATTTTAAAGAATTAATGCATGTCCATGCGGTCAACATCATCAGTACCTGATTTGAGTCATTAAATAAGCTTTTATAATTTTCAGCAGTAAGAAGCAAGATCGTAACATCGGTGTATATAATACATTTTACAGATGTGTTAATTTTTGCAATATCAATTATATGCATGCAAAAAAGCAAAGGCCCTAATATGCTACCTCGCGGTACACCCACTGAAAATTTTTGTAAACTGGAGGCACAATTGCCGACGACTACCTTCTGCTGCCGATACATAAGGTATGATTCAATAAGTTGTAGGAAAACGCCTCGAAAGCCGTAGTGTGCGCATTTCTTTTGCAGTGTAATGGGCTTTATTGTGTCGAACGCCTTTGAGTAGTCTCTGAAGATACCTAAAGTGTGTAGTTCGCGATTAAAAGCATTCAGTATGAATTCATTGTGCTCTAAAAGAGCATTTCTAAAAGAAGTGACGATGTGGTGTTTATCTGGGAAAGAAACTATACGCTTTTGAATTAGTTTTTTCTACACCTTTTGATATTACTTTAAGTACAGATATCGGCCGGCAGTTATTAAGTGCATTTTTATCTCCTTCCTTGCACAGCACAACCACTTTTGCAAGTTGCAAATTTTGTGGAAAAATTGCGCTAGAAAAAACAAGATTAAAGATATGCTCTAATAATTCAGCAGTAATATCTAACACGTCTTCTATGGGTTTAATTTCTGTAACATATGCGCCACAACACGTGCTGCTTTTCACAGACGAAAAAGCATTTGCAACTTTGCTGTCTGTTGTTGGCGCCAAAAACGCACTCTCAGAGATCCTGTCAGGTAAGTGTGTGGTACAAGCTGAATTGTGCTCTTCCTTTACTAGAGATAGAAAATAATCTGTCACTAAGTTTGTTAATCATTCTTACAAATAACGTCACCGTCTATCACAAGCTCAGTAGGCCTAAAGTCATCACGGTTACGGCCAAGAAACTTATTTAGGCTAGACCGAGTTAAGTCTTGTTTACTCATTACATCTCTGTTGAAGATGTTTAAGTACTTTCTCTTTTCGTAACGCAACAGACTGTTTATTTTATTTCATTGGGGTTTGAAACATTTACTGTTTCTTTGTTTTCGTTTTTCAGGAAGTTTTCGAATAATTTATTTTTACGTTATCTTTGCTTAAAACAAGTTTTAGTCAGCGACGCTTTTCTAACTTCGCGCGTATGCTTGAGCTGTTTGTGCGGAAAGCATTTCTTGTAAACCCTTATCAGTTTTTCATAAAAAAATATAGGCGACTTCTGGTTTTTGCTCGCGATACACGTCTGACCAATCGGTTGATGATATCTCCCTGCGAAATGTAGCCAATGTATATTCAATAACGTCTTGAATAACCATTGGTTCTCTGAGTTGGGATGACGCATGATTTACGGCTTCGTTTATTAGCATAAAAACAAGAAGGTGTCACTGATGGGTGCGCTTAGTACGCCGGAAAAACATTTCGTAGCTTGTATGTTAGTAATGAACACATCAATCAATGACACACTGTTTTTGTCAGTGCGGGTTGAGATAATGATAACATTACAGGAACCATTTGATTCAATAACTTGACAGAACTGAAACTGACCTTCTGACGGTTTCGCAACTTCCATATTGAAATCACCTGCAAGAACTAGCTTACTACCAATGTCTCCAACCCAACATAAGTTTCTTACTACCAGTATCTCCAACGCAACATGCTTCTCGCGCTGCTTACTTCCATACATCTAGGAATGCTAAGAAATTCAACCTGTTTCCGCTAGGAGGGCGGTATCACGCACAATAAACAAAACCATCACTTTGTACAGTCAATATGTGACGTTGGAAAACGTTTCAAACCAGCGGACATTTTACTGAATTTTTGGCCATCATAAAAACGCCACCTCCTGTTTTTGTTGGGCGATTTATAAAAAAGGTTGCATAGCCGAGTAATTTTAAATCTTCATATTCATTTCTGTACCATGTTTCCGTCATCATAACAAAATGTGGTTCAGAGCTAAGAGTTGAAATAAGAGCGGTTATTTGGTCGTCCTGTTTTCGTGCAGATTATGCGTTAAAATGAGTGAAGGACATGATATTCTTTTTTGCGGAAAGCAATGCGCCAAATCTTTTGAGCGTCACATCATCATTGTCTTCCCCTTTTTTATTTAGCTAACATTCACTTCGTTAATCAACAGTGACCATTCTCTCATCACTGAGAGGACCTGCACGCTAGCAATTAGGTGGACTCGGCTGTCCTCAGTTATACGCGCCTTCATATGACCATTGAATTTCTCTTTTAAGGGCGAAGCTCCTTATAGCATCACCTGGTCGGTCGTCGCTCCGTCCGGCATTCCCCCACCGTCGCGACTCCCGTATCATTCAATAGATGGCGCTGTCCCATAGAGATGCATGCAAACTGCAGTTGGGTGACGATATACTAGATGGCGCTGTCCCATAGAGATGTGTGCAATATGGCGGTTGGGTGAATGCACGCTAGATGACGTTATAGGTGCCGCTGCTCTCAGATTGGCTGCTGCGCCCGTTATCTCTCATTCTCCTTGATCGTCGCCGTACGTGGAGGAGTGCGCTTGCCGGATCGTGCTGCTTGGCGGACCATGGACGACGAGGAGCGCCGGGTGCGGAAGGCCGCTGCGTCTCGTGCTCGTCTGCAGGATCCCGAGGTGCGAGCTCGAGAGGCTTCCGCCTGGCGCCGCGCGCGCTTGGCGGCGGCTTCGCGGGCGCGTAACCCCTCGAGATCCGCGTGGCGCCACACTCGCTTGGCGGTAGCCTCTCGATCCCGAGAGGCTCACTCGCTTGGCGGCAGCCAGGCGGATCCCGTGACGGTGCGCGCCGAGGACGCCGCTGCGAAATGGGCTCAACGAGAAGCCGATCCCGAGGCCATTATTGCTTCAGGAGCTTCGCCCAAGCTCTTCATCATTCACCCGTGGATATGCTGTAGTTTTTTTTAATTAGAGCGCTTTTGCTTGTGCAAACAATCGCTTCTTGGGTGTGCGGTGGTTATTCACCTACACATTGACCTCTTGTGACTGAGCAAAACCAAGTGACTCGGTTTGTTAGACGGGCTCTGCGTGCTTTATGCAAAATGCATCTTTCTTGATCCGAGAACAAAATCTCGCGAATATGTTCATGTCCTTTTTCCCAGGCACATGGTGTACAGCGTCAATATTATCCTTGTTCATGGGGCAGCCAATTTGATCGCCCATTTTCTGATGAATGGCGGTGCAGTCCTCACCCTTTTTACATGGCACACCCTTTATCTCAACGTTGTTAATTCGCGAATGCTCTTCTATGTCAGCCAGTTTAGCAGCCAGTTCATCAATAGATTTCTAGAGAGACTTGTTTTCGGCTGTGACGAGTTCATGCTTCTTTTTCATTTCTTCAGAAAAAGTTCTGATGGCAGAGACACTTTCACGAAGCTGTTCAATTTCGGCTCGAAGCCGTACCACTTCGCGTGACAGTTCAGCATTCGTCGGCATCAAGTAAACGTCACAATAACTAGAGCACTTTAACTACTAGCAGCAAGAATCGCGACAACAAAAGTAGGAGCAAAATCGGCGGTGCAAACAATGCTCAACCAACCTGCTCAAAAGAAGAACGTTGTTCAGTCGACTTGACTTCCTGCTGCCAAAATGCGGCTACACGAGCGCAGTGTTGAGCCTAAGTAGCGTCTCTAATAGGTGTTATCGCACTCCGCGCTGGCGCAGAAGCTCGCTCCAGGTGGCAGGAGCGACAAGGAAGTGACGTCGCTTGATCAGATATTCCAAGTAGACGGCTCGAGAAATCCAGAGAATATCCCGATAGCCCGAATAGCCGATCCAAATAATCGTCCCAATCTGCAGTTATCTGCAACTTAGCGCAGCTCTGTTATTCATCCCAGTTCACAGCGCCATACCCCTTCCTCTCACACTCTCACGAGGCCAGTAGATCGACGCGAACCGCGTAATGACCGCAGCCCAAGAATGAATGTGCTAGGATGCCAAATAGAACCTAATCCGCGTGAGGTGAATAGCAAGTCGGCGCAGGTGTAAGAGAGCTACGTCGTTCGGAATGTGCACTCTCCGCTGTTGAGGACTTCCAGTTCATAGGTTGAAGCTATGTAGGCAACGTCCACTCCCTGCTGGTGAATGCACTCGCTGCCCCACTCTGGGTTATGAGCACTGAAGTCGCCCACCAGCACCTGGCGGGGGCCGCACAGTGGCGACAGTGGCGCGAGCTCACTCGTACAACATTTGAAACCGGGACGGATGTAAGCACGGACAATGCGTACGCCCCCAACTCCAACGCATATCGCCACTACCACACGCACTCGAGATTTAATGGACCGAAAGCTGGCTCCCTGCGCAGTGTTACCGTACAGCCCACGTCCTCGCAGCCCATTGTCGAGTGTTAGCACAAACAGCCGGGGATGCGCCATGAGATTCCCCCCCGCTGTACTCAAACGTAGGTCTCGTGGAGCGCGAGCACGTCAGGCTTCTTTAGAGAGTCGAGCGCATAGTTCTACGTTGCGGTGTCGCATCGAACCAGCGTTCCACTGTATACAGCGGGTATTCTCGGATCTCCCCTCACCCACCACGGTGGTCTAGTGGCTATGCTGCGCAAATGCTGACTCCAAGGTCGCTGGATCGAATTCCGGCCGCGGTGGCCGCATTTCGATGCAGGCCAAATGCTCGAGGCCCGTGTACCTAGGTTAGAGTGCGTGTTAAAGCACACCAGATGGTCAAAATATCCCGAGCCCTCTACTACGGCGTCCCTCATAATCACATCGTGGTCTTGGAACGCAAAACTCACGTTTACTATCTGTTCTCCCCTCCCTCTAGTCACCTTGTTTGTTGTGATGGTGCGACGGATGCACAGGCACCGCGCGTTGTATTCGGTTGGCAGGAGCTCGCATATGACTCCGCGACAAGCTGTTTCTGATCCGGCGGCGCCCTCATTTCCGTTAGGGCCACTCGGTGGTGCTCCCTGTACGTTAGCATCGGCCCACTGGGTTGGGCTGTGCTTGGTTTATTCTGCATCAGCCACCGGTAGAGCGTCTTTAACACTGTCGAGGGTCCCGTGTACTTAGATTTAGGTGCACGTTACAGAAATCCGGGTGTTCAAAATTTGCCGCGCCCTCCACTACGGCCTCTCTCGTAATCATAACGTAGTTTTGGGACGTTAAATCCCAAGAATCACTACACTGTGGACGGCTGATTTGGGACCGCAAGAACATACCGAAGAGTGAATGGGTGAGCAGAGAGGCTCTATTTTCTCCTACTCTGGCCCATTCTTCTACTGCTGGCTGTCGGCAGAGTGCGTCAGTACAGACGATGTGGGAACTTTTGTCCTGTCACTGTCTTTCTCTTCTAGATTGTCTTCGGAGGAAAGGATGGTGGAGCGATAGTAGGACAGAGGATTTAATGAAGTGCCTTCGTTTCTTTCGAATGGGTCAGAGCCCTCTTGGTCAGGCAGCCCTGGTTCGTTCATGTACACTACAGCAGTGGCAACACGGCCGTCTGGTGGAGCCGTGAGCAGGGACGTGTGCATCGCGGCCTCCGCGGCATGCATGTAAAAGCGACCGCTGGCGCTGCGGCTGGTAGGTTTGGTGGGGTTCTTGCGAATATCAGGACATATCCACGGGAACTCGCCTGCGTGCCTTGCTTATTTTTTTGGTTGTACTTGCCGGCACTTTGCAGCATCTCACTGATGGGCCCTGCGTAGCGGATTATCGTTCTCGTCCCGGGCTGTGGAGCGAGTTCTGCTGCTGCATTGTCGCCAATAGCAAAGCCAAGGGTAGCGGGGGCAGAGAGGAGGGGGGAGAAGGGAGGGTAAAAAGAATATGCGGTAATAAAAATGTACGTAATTGCCCGCTTCTTGGGAGCCCTACAAAGGGCTGCGCTCGCATGCGCGGTCGTGAAGACGAATCTAAAAATAAAAGAATTGGTGTGCCAAAACTACCACAGACTAAATAAAACGCTCAGACCGAAGGAAAAGCCCCGTCATCCGCCCTGTTGCTCTGTTCAGCGTTGCTCTGTGGTAGATCACCGCAAATCGATGAGAACACAACATCAACGTTTTGCGTGCCTAAAGATTTATGCGGACGACAGCTACAAAAGGCACCCGCTTCTCAACCTGAGCTACACCCAACCATGTTTTGCTGCAACGTGCAGTTTGGACCTGAGGAAGGCGTTCGAGCAAACTGCGTTAGCGAGTAGATGTGAGTGCCTATGTTCTAAAATAAGCTTGCATGTGAACACAATTTTGCATGCGAATTTCCATCGCGATTATAAAAGCGCGTCAGATGTCGACCCCTCGTTGTTTATGCGTGACCTGTGCGAAGTTGTGCTGCCTTCATGCGATTTTTTAGCACTCCTACCCTACCTCTTGAAATTTCGTGTATGTCAGGAAAGAAGACGAGGCTTCAGCTGGGCTAATGGGTGGCGGAACGGATGGGTGTGGCAACGCGAGAAGCAGTACACAATTTGGCATTGGCCCTGCAGGATGTAAATGACAGTGAATGGTGAGGCCTGTGTACAACATTTTTGGCGCAACCGCAATTTAAAATTGGACTGACACCCTTGGCTGATTTTGAAAGCCGAGGCTTTTAATTGCACACGGGTGAGAATTGGCTTGCCGTGTATAGTTGAACCTAGTTATAACGAACATTTACATAGAACATAATTATTTATAACAAACTGGATACCATCCGGGAGCCGTTTAATTTGACGGACATTAGTTCCTTTGATAACGAAACTAAAATCACGAGAGCCGCCGTGATAGATTGTGTAACGAATAGATATTTAAAGAACGCAAGGTTGAACACTCGTAAAGTAGCATAAGAAAGATTGTAAATATTAAACACAATCTACAACTACATTTCTGACAATGTGAGTATGGCGCCAAAAATTTGGTTGAAAATGTGGTAAAAATGACGCCGAAATTTCTGTCATCAAGCGGGGAAAAAAACGCATTTTAATCGTTGTGCCACTTCAAAGGTATGAGCCCAACGGGAAAACTTTTGAAGCTCGTTTATAGTGGAATTAGTGGGCTTGAAGCCTAGAATGATGTGCTTCTTCTTTATCTAGAATATTTGCGGGAGTGAGACTGTCACTTTGTCAGAGCTGATTTTTATCTGTACTGTTACAACGAATATCAGAAATAAGGAACTATAGTATGCTACTTCGTTATAATCAGTTTCGACTGATTGGACATATTCAGGTACGGCGTGATGCACCCCTAGTCCTCATCACCCACCGAGGTAGGCTTCTACAGCAGCAGTAGTTGTCCCAGCGAAAGGTGTAACAGTTAGCTTTAAGACCGACCACCCAACAACATCAACGGCTGCTGAACTGACAGCTCTTCGCGCTGCACTTTGTGTTATCAATCGCGAACAACCGCAGCGATGGTCAATTTTTAGCGACTCCAAAGCAGCCCTACAATCTCTCTTGTCAGCCCTGCGGCGTGGACCATATGAACAACTGGTCTTCGAGATAAGACACCTCATTCATACGTCATTCGAGAAGGGACACCAAGTGACATTTCAATGGTTGCCAAGTCACTGCGGCGTGCTTGGCAACGAACATGCCGATAATGCTGCTCGGTCAGCTTTGCAAGGCGACAAGGAAGAGGCTATACCCCTTTCAAGGTCTGACGCTGCTGCCATGCTTCAAAGGATGGCAAAGAATATTTCGCACTCAATACTGAATGCCTCAAGAAACTGTAGCGAAGCCTTTGAGTTGAGTAAGGGGTTGCGCTCTCTATAGCCTTCTAGTGGGTCGTCCTCTTGGGCTCTTCCCGCTCGCGCTCTGAGCTCGTGTTCTTGCTTGACTGTCGCCATTGAGCATCGTCGCCGACTGCCGTCTAATAAACACCTCAACAAATTGGTGGAGAGTGCTGTGCTCCCATTCGATGCCCCTGGAGCTACGATCCCGTACCCTACCAACTACCATGCCTCAAGACGCTGCTCAGCAAACGCCTCCTCCAACAACGACCTCCTGCCCCGGTGTCCCCCGCATCCGCGACCCCCCTATCTTCACCGGCGCGGATGGGACCGACGTTGAGGACTGGCTTGCGATGTACGAGCGTGTCAGCGTACCCAATAAATGGGACGAGGCAGGCAAACTCAGCAACTTGGTCTTCTACCTCGCGGGTGTGGCGGGCCTGTGGTACAACAACCACGCCACCGATTTCCCCACGTGGTCTGCTTTCAAGACCGCCATCATCGACGTGTTTGGCCGCCCTGCCCTTCGTAAACTGCAAGCCGAACAACGTTTACGTGAACGAGCTCAGCAGACCGGTGAGTCCTTTACGAGCTACATAGAAGACGTCCTGGACTTGTGCAAGAAAGCCGACGCAGCTATGCCTGAGTCTGACAAGATCCGCAACGTTATGAAAGGCATCGACGACGACGCCTTCACTATGCTGCTCGCCAAGAACCCTCGTACTGTGGCCGAGGTGATCACGCTCTGCCAAAGCTACGAAGAGCTGCGCCGGCAGCGGTTGCTGACCCGTCGACCTGCATCACGCGACGCCGATCTCGCTGGCTTGTCGGCCATTTCTGATCAGTCCGCCTTGCCAGCCGAGATCAAGTCCTTTGTGCGCGAGGAAATTGCCCGCCAGTTCTCCCTACTGGCCTTCCCTCAGCAGCAGCATGTTGAACAGCCATCGACCACGCTGCTGCCTCCCTTACGCCGCGCTATTCAGCAGGAAATCGCGGAAGTCATGCCGGAATACCACCAGCCCCCTCCGGCGCCTGCACCGCTCAGTTACGCGCAAGTTGTAGCCAGGTCACCCCAAGCGATCTCTGTGGCTGCCCCACTTACGCCGAAGCCGTCGCCAGACCTCAGGCCTTTGAAGCGAGTGTGCCGGCTGCGTTTGCCGACGTCATACCTGGGCCACCGATGCAGCCCATCATGCAGTCGTATCAGCAGACGCCTCGTCCACCGCGTCCTGCGTCATGGATGGGACCTACCCCGACGAATCGATGGCGCACTTCTGACAACCGCCCGATCTGCTTCGCGTGCGGTTGCGCCGGTCATGTTGCCCGCTATTGCAATCGCGTGCAGCCGCCTCGTGTCGGCTCAACCATCACCAGCCAGTCAAGCCGCCCGTATTACGCTTCACCGCCGCCTATGTCACCGTCGTCTCGCTCAGCTCCATCTACACGCCGTTCGCCGTCACCACGACGCCGATCACTGTCACCGATGCGGCCACGTCCGGTCCCACGTGACCAGGAAAACTAGTCGTCGCAGTCCACGAGGCAAGGGCTGCGACGCTGTCGAACTGCGAAAGCCCTCAGAGAAGCCCATCGAACGTGTTAGACGTGTTTGTGGACGGTGTTCGCGCATCTGCCCTTATCGACACTGGAGCCGCCGTATCCGTTATTGACGCCAAACTTAGCCGATTACTGCGAAAAGTGACGACGCCACTTCCCGGGCTCTCCCTCCGTACAGCCAGCGCCCAAAGTATTCACCCTACAGCGGTGTGCACAGCCCGCGTCATGATTAACGATGCTCTGTACGCCGTCGAATTGATCATCATTCCAGCATGCTCTCACGACGTCATCCTAGGATGGGATTTTCTCTCCCACCACGAGGCCGTGATTCATTGCGCACCAGCCGAAATAGAGCTCTCACCATTCTCTGATCTGACGCCGGCTGACTGTCCATCGTCTGTGAGCAAGGTACTCGTCAAAGACGACACCACAGTGCCTGCAAACTCGTCAACGGCGGTATCCGTCTACTGCGCCAGTCTCTCCGACACCGCTGCACTCCTCTCGCCATCTGACCGTGTTTGCACGAGGAAAGGCTTGCTGGTGCCTTTCGCGACCGTGCAAGTCACTCAGGGCAGCGCGTCAATTTTTGTTATCAACCCATCCCCGTACAGTGTTACGTTGGTGCGAGGAGAATGTCTCGGCAGCGTGGAACCCCTCGAAGACGCACAAGTTATGGACGAACCAGATGACACGCACTGCCCCAACTCCAGTACGCTCAGTGCTGTTACCACGTCTGGTTCATCGCCCGATGATGTATTCGCTTCTTCCATTGCTGACAACCTTACGCCGGTCCAGCGTTCCCAGCTTCTGGGTCTCTTGGAAGAATTTCGCGCTTCCTTCGATGTCGCTCAAACTTCTCTCGGCCGCACGTCCACCGTTACGCATCGCATCGACACTGGCGCCCAACCGCCACTGCGGCAACGTCCATATCGCGTATCTCCCACAGAACGCCGCGTAATCAACGAGCAAGTCGACGACATGCTTCGACGCAATGTTATTCGACCATCTAACAGCCCCTGGGCGTCTCCTGTCGTTCTTGTTGCGAAAAAGGACGGTTCTGTGCGGTTCTGTGTGGACTACCGACGACTCAATAAGATCACTCGTAAGGACGTGTATCCACTACCGCGCATAGACGACGCGATTGACAGCCTACAAGGAGCAGAATTCTTTTCATCCATCGATTTGCGCTCAGGGTACTGGCAAGTACCTATGGCTGATGACGCTCGACCGAAGACCGCCTTTGTCACGCCCGACGGCTTGTACGAATTCAACGTCATGCCGTTTGGGCTGTGTAATGCGCCCGCCACCTTCCAGCGCATGATGGATACTATTCTGCGCAACCTGAAATGGCACACGTGCTTGTGCTACCTCGACGACGTCGTTGTGTTTGCTCCAGACTTCTCCACGCATCTTCAACGCCTCCGGCATGTGTTGACGCGTTTGAGCAACGCTGGTCTGCAACTGAATCTAAAGAAGTGCCGATTTGCAGCACGGCAGCTCACAATACTCGGCTACGTCGTGTCCAAGGACGGAATTCTCCCCGATCCAGCCAAGCTTCGGGCCGTGACGGAGTTCCCGAAACCGACGTCCGTCAAAGAACTGCGCAGTTTCGTAGGACTGTGTTCCTACTTTCGGCGCTTCATTCGAAACTTCGCGACTATCATATCGCCACTGACGAAGCTCCTCGGAAGTAACGGGCCCCTCCATTCGTGGTCGTCAGAGTGCGACGACGCTTTCGCAACGCTCCGTCGTTTGTTGACGTCGCCTCCCATACTACGCCACTACGACCCTACGGCCCCTACAGAGGTACACACAGACGCCAGCGGTGTTGGCCTTGGCGCTGTCCTTGCGCAGCGCAAATCGGGGTTCCCTGAATATGTCGTGGCATATGCAAGTCGTACGCTTACTAAAGCCGAGACCAATTACACCGTCACCGAAAAGGAATGCCTGGCGATCATCTGGGCCCTTACGAAGTTCCGACCCTATTTGTATGGTCGCCCATTTGATGTCATCACCGACCATCATGCACTATGCTGGCTGTCGTCATTGAAGGATCCCTCAGGCCGCCTCGCCCGCTGGGCACTTCGCCTACAGGACTACGATATCCGCGAGCTGTACCGCAACGGACGCCAGCATGCTGACGCCGACGCCCTCTCGCGCTCGCCCTTGCCTGACGACAATACCCCATGCTCGTCACGTAACATTATTGTTTCTTCCATCGACGTTCACACCATCGCTACCGAACAGCGCAAGGATAAATGGATCGCCTCGCTGATAGACTTGCTCACTGATCCGTCGGCAACACCAACCACTCGCGTGTTGCGTCGTCAAGCCCACCATTTCGCCATTCGTGACGATCTACTGCACCGACGCAATTACAACGCCGATGGCCGCCAGTGGCTACTTGTGATACCCCGCAGTCTGCGTTCTGAAATATGCGAGTCCTTCTACTCTGATCCACAATGCGCGCACTCTGGGGTATTCAAAACTTACCACCGCATTCGACAACGATACTTCTGGCGAGGGATGTACCGCTACGTGCAGAAGTTCGTTCGCTCCTGCCTCGATTGCCAACGCCGAAAACCTTCAACGCACGTGTCACCCGCTGGTCTACAACCATTACCTTGCCCTAACCGTCCGTTCGGGCGCGTGGGCATCGACTTGTACGGACCACTTCCTCTGACATCGGCTGGTAACCGCTGGGCAATCGTCGCTGTTGACCATCTAACGCGATACGCCGAAACCGCCGCCCTCCCAGCGGCTACAGCGCGCGACGTTGCCTCCTTCCTGCTACACCGATTCATGCTGCGTCACGGTCCACCCCAGGAGCTTCTCAGCGATCGAGGCCGTGTCTTCTTGTCGGAAGTCGTCGAAGCCATTCTCAAAGAGTGCCATGCTGTTCACCGCAAAACTACTGCTTACCACCCGCAGACGAATGGCCTAACCGAACGCTTTAACCGCACGCTCGGCGACATGCTCTCAATGTACGTCGCCGCCGATCACACAAATTGGGATGTCATTCTGCCCTTCGTCACCTACGCCTATAATACCGCCCCTCAAAGCACAACTGGGTTTTCACCCTTCTTCTTATTGTACGGAAGGCACCCGTCGCACACCATCGACACGATACTCCCATACAAGCCGGATTCAACTGAGTCTGCGCCGATTTCTGACACAGCCAGGCTTGCGGAAGAGTGTCGCGAGCTTGCCAAGACTTTTACAACGCAGGAACAACAGCGGCAGAAGAGCATTCGCGGTGGCACCACCACTTCTGAGTCCACGTTCCTCCCTGGAGCACTCGTATGGCTCTCGGTCCCTACCACTGCAACTGGCCTCTCTTCAAAACTACTGCCGAAATACGAAGGCCCCTATCGGGTCGTCGAGCGCACATCCCCGGTCAACTACGTGATCGAACCCATCGAACCATCTTCGGACATGCGCCGTCGAGGGCGCGACATAGTCAACGTGGAGCGCCTCAAGGCCTACTATGACCCACTTATAGTGACGAGCTGTTAGGTCGCCGGACGGCTCCCTTTTCGTACCCGGGGAAATTGTAGCGAAGCCTTTGAGTTGAGTAAGGGGTTGCGCTCTCTATAGCCTTCTAGTGGGTCGTCCTCTTGGGCTCTTCCCGCTCGCGCTCTGAGCTCGTGTTCTTGCTTGACTGTCGCCATTGAGCATCGTCGCCGACTGCCGTCTAATAAACACCTCAACAAAACCAAAACTATCGGCAACACCACCTCAACGAGTTGTGGCGACTTCAACTACCATCTGGACTCCGCCGAAGAGAGGCCACTCTGCTATGCCGCTTGTGGCTAAGAGTGGCTTTCACGAAGTCATATTCGTTTCGAATAGGGATGGCCGACAACGCTCTTTGCGACGCCTGCGGCACCGAGGAGACCTTGCAGCATATCTTCTGCGACTGCCCTCGCTACGATGCGCAGAGACGATCCCTCATATTCGCTCTCGCTCGTCTTCACAACAAACCGTTGACACTAGAAACAGTTCTACAATGTCATCCTGATAAGTCATCGACAATTCAAGCAACCAAGGCATTGCTCAAATTCCTAAGGACAACAGGCTTACACGAGCGGCTGTAGACTTTTTAATGATGCCGCATACCGCACAAGACTGCCGCTCTGCGCTGTGAAGTTATGTGTGTGCGTGTGTGTTCCCCTCTCTTTCTCTCTTTCTTTACTCTTCTTTCAATCTCCCCCATCCCTTCCCCCTGTACAGGGTAGCATACCGGTTATGCCAAACTGGTTAACATCCCTGTCTTTCCTCTCTCTCGTTTTCCTTCTTCCTTCGCTAGAGATATTGCGATACAACCGCACAAGTCACCACGGGCTGATAGCTTACCACTTGCATACGAATGGCTGTAGCAAGTATCTAAGTGAATTCCTCTTCGACATGCTAAGCATCGTACGCCGGTGTCTAGCGCGAGACGTGGGATGCTACCCTGCTATATATACTACTGACTTATAGCACCACAGTGTAAGTAACAGCGCATATGACGCAGTGCATGCTGGTTTCCGGAAGAAAGATAGCAACGAGACCACGCTCCGGAACGTCAGCGACGAACAAAACCACGACATCGTCACATATTTACGTTGCTCAGAAAAAGCCCGTCAGCTCTCGCACATGCGTCGAAAAAGCCAGGAGGGTATTGACAGCCGACACTGCAGTATTCGACGGCGCCACATGAAGTACCAACCAGACTCCAAACGGTCTATTCTCGCTAAGTGGACTTGCGGCCCATACAACGACATAAGTTCAGCGAGAAATTCCAGCGAGGGTGATTCGTGTCACAAGTTGCATCCACGTTGTGGCACGCTGAACAATGATGTTTTACACAGTGGTGTAACACAATCAATGCGGCGCCGCACACGACTTCCAATGGTCCACGTAGTACGCCACAAAATGTTCTACACTTGCTAGCAAAGTTTCTGGACCCAATTGTTCACTTGCTTTTGTGTTTTGCTAGCGTGCATTTACTTTTTTTATCGCTTCCACATTAACTTTGCACCATTGAGAGGTTGCTTTTCCATAAGGGGCTGCCGACAACTGTACATGATTTGATTTGCAGGGCAGCCGCGTTTCACGATATAACATTTTTTCGAGTTTTGTCGCTGCACGTCGACTGCACCTGAATGCATGGGAAACCTGTCGAATGTTTCCGTTTACGAGCGTTCTGCTTAGGTTGCACGCGCTCCGCGTGCGCTTTAGTATATTATATGCATAACTGACGCGAGAACCAAGGATGGCGCTGGGATGTGCTAGGATGCCCGCGTAAAAGCCAACACGTTTCACGAAAGATCAGATCATTGTCGACTGTCGACTGTGCTTGCTGGCATTATTGTATCTTGTACCGCTGTATCATTCTACCTTTATTCTTGCTTCACACAGGTTCGCCTGATTGATAGTTCGGTATTTAACGGTTTGGCTTCTCCCATCCTCACTGTCACAATTTTAAATGTATACATGTGACACCCTTCTTGATTGACTTCCAGCAAGCTAAGAAGCTTGCACGTAGGTTTTTTTTTTTTTTAAATGGTCTAAGCAGACGTCCTTCATTACCGAGTTAGCCAGGCCGTGCTCGCGCTCTTGGTGTTTTGCTCTATTTATACACGTTTTTTTTTTCATAATATACTCCTTTGGCTGGAAATGTCAAGGAATGTCACTTCACATTCGCCACGGGATTTGTGATAAGCTCATCATTCGGAGGTGGAATACTGCCGGATTGACTGGCACCGGATTGACTGGCAATGATCTTAATGTATGTGTCTAGGGAAACCAAGGTTGTCAAAACGAAAAACATCTGAATAAACGCATTTCATTTTCGTATTGAAACATGCAAATAAACATCCGTTCTCTTCGGAACCATTCTCCTCATTGGAAACGCTAGTTAAGCGGATCACGGGGCAGGCCAATCACCGCTGTTGACACAGGCCCCATGCCAACTCTTGCAATGTCACTATGTCAGCATTAGTTGTATTCTAGTTATTCCTGCATTGAAATAATACTTACATCTTGCAATGAGAAAAACAACGACCAGCAGAGAACAAAGGGCTACACACTTTCCAGTCATTATGGGTCGAAATAAAGCCCGAATAAGTAAGCGTAGGTGCGGCCTACCCACTTCACAGTTCGAAGTCAGCTGTAAAATACAATTAATACGAAAATTAGGTTTTCAAACGGAGTACATGTCACTGTCGCGCACGAGATATAACCAATGCTGTGTTGCCCGCAGTCAGCACATTAGGCCCACACAGACAGTGAAGTCACCTAGGTGAGCAACAACCTAGCACAATAAACAGTACAACAATTAACTTCATAAGCAAACATGTTGAAGACCTGAGAGCGAAGCATCGTACTGTCAGGAAACATTGGTGTTGCGTCAGTAAATATAGTTAACGCGACAGCTCTACATAAGTGTACAGTTTACTCGCATGGTACAAGGACAGTGAAGTAGCTATGTGATGTAATGCACACACTTCCAGAGTTCACACTATTTACTTCTTATCCTAAGTTTGTTACAGCCATGTAAGCGCACTGAATTAGTAAGCGACCATAATTGTAGACACTAACACAATGTAACCCTTAAATACAAGTGGTAATTGAGTTAGCATTGTGCTGCTTCAAAATCTTTCGCTCAATGATCATCTACACATTATCAGTTCTGGCTAAGTCACCGCGCCCTTGCTTATAAAAGGAACGTTGCCTTTTCGTGTTACGTTTCCTCTTCCTAAATTGTTGAGCCTAATCTGTGAAAGACATTGCTGAGCACCGTTATTTTGTTGACATTAGAACTACTGCCAATAACATTACAGTAGATTTCACTTTTCTCTAGGTGATAAAATTCTATTTCGAACAACAGGCAAGATACCTTGTGAATAAGACAATGCGCATTCGTTTTATGTATTTTCGCATCCTCCCAGTTTTGCTTAGTAAATGAGTAGGTAGAAACCTAATGGCTTGGATCAGTGCGGCGTGTCCACTGTATATCTACCACCGTACTACTCTCGTCAGCTATAGTCGCCCTGAATCTTTTACGACAAGGTCATGTTATTGTTCACTCAAGAAATCTAAGCTGTTCGTAAAAGCATGAGGTAAAGAGAAGTAATCTCCGCAGTGATATTGCTGACGAGCTACAAAAAAGGTTTAAGTGACCTAATGTTCACGTATGTGTCTTAAATGGTGCTATACCGTAGCGTTCGGTGCAAGGAGGAGTGCGAAGAGGGCGAGAAGCGAGCACTATGTACCACGCGGAGCGGACTGGCACACCGCCAAGCGAGCCCCGAGCGAAGCGTACGTTACGCACTACTCGGCGCTGATGTCACCTTGGGGCCCGCGAGCGGCGAAGCGCGAACACACAGTTCGCGTCCGCTACGCCATCGCCGCGGAGTTGAGATTCACACTCTAACATGGGAACGACATCAGCCCTGTCGTCACCCTTTACTAAGGTGCACACAGCGAGTTGCCTGATGAGTCAACCGTTGCAGATGTGCCAACAACCACAAACGCCGTCCTCCTACCTCTGCATTGCGGAAAATTTCAGTACACCACACGAAGACACAACGAAAGAAGTTCACAGGGACCAGTCGGTAATACCCCAGTCACACTGGAGGTGTTAATGTCATTAGGTTCGAATGTCATTCGGTGCAAAGAATGCCATTCGATCCGTGATGGTGCTACCATAGAGTTTCCTACAATACTTACTAGAGGGAACTCTGGCGCTAGTGTCTATGGGAGCTGCAACGCATGACGCTTCAGCCAGCATGGGAATGATGGGTAGTACACAAATTTGTCTAAACTTCGTTCTTTCGGATCCGTTTGGCTCCGCGTCGGCTGCATCCGCTTTATCGCAAAACTAAATTCAGCAAAAGTCAGCAGTTTCACTTCACCACTTTAACTTTTTTAGACTAACCAAATCAAACCTGGTCACGAAGTTCACAACGGTCTATTCTTTTATCCGAAACGAACGCCAAAACACAGCAATAAACAAAGCCACAAGTACGTTTGAAGCCGCAAGCACGAAGACTAGGCAAATTTGTGTACTACCCATCATTCCCATGGTAGCTGAACGATCGCAGCGCCAGAGTCCCCTCTAGTTAATTTTAGGAAACTCTATGGGTGCTACACAGGAAAAAGTAATGTCATTAGTTCATGATAGCAATATCGATAATTCAGACAAAAAATGGCCTGAAAAGTTGAGGAAGGTCATGTAGAGTTGTAGAAAAGTGAAGTTATTTATTTTAAAAGACATGTGGGAAGTCGCTTCACAAAAAAATAAACGGTTAAAATTTTGTATCGCACAATATCTGGCCACGATTAGCCAAGACGACGCTTAGCCAGTAGCAACATGAACACAAGCAACATGGCTGACATGGCAGTGCCGCTGAACAACGACGCTAAGCTGCAGCAAATAAACCATTTAGTTGCGTTGTACTTCACGTTGCTAGAAAAGCGCATAAGACAGTGGAAGAGACTCATTGATCTTGAGATAGAAGAAGAATCAAGACGCAGCCTATTGGGTATGAATACGAAACAAGGCGAAGTGCGTTCGCCTAACGCATGCGCGGCGTGACGAAAAAAAAAAGATGTGCCGCGTCTATTGAAGCTTTCCCCAACGCGAAGTGACAGAGGCACCCGTGGCAGTTTGCGGTGCGACAGCACACACTCAGAAACCCAGAGCGTTCCACGTTTATTCGCTTTCAAAACTCAGTCTCACATGCGTCCATGCGGGAAAGCAGTTTGCACAGGAACTCCGTAAAATTGTCTTCCCATAGCTTTATGAGAGCAAACGCCTCCGCTTGGATCCAGTGCGCTCGTGGAGCTGATGCGATCGCTGCAGATACACGTGCACACAGGCGTCTGTTTGTTTACACCACGGTGTTAGAAGTATAGGTGGACCGACGGCGCCTCCGGAAGCGGCGAACTTTTGTCCGCAGGGCCCTAGATGGCGCTACACTACTGGTGGCTCAAGAGCGGTATCAGGCGTGGTCGCTTCGGAGCCGCGACCGCCCCTCGAAATGAATAAAAAAAACTGTGCGTTCGCGCTATAACGAGCGCAAAAATAAATAAATAAATAATAGCTTCGAATAAATCGAAATTTGGACGATACAGCCGCTACCTGTTGAATATGTTGAATTTGCCACCGCGAAGGTTGGCGGTGGCAAATTCAACATATGCTTTCCTCATTCGGACAATTAAAGATATGACAGTGACGTCACGCTGAAATATGACAAAAATTAGTTCTATTTGTAGAAGTATAGTTTAGATAGTTAGAAAAAGTACCGCATTAGCCGTAGTATTACAACAGAAAATGCACAGTGTCTTTGCTGTCGCGAACATTCGAAGTAATTTGCGGTCGTTGATCGCGGATAAAAAAATGTGTCACGAATACGACTGTTTAGCTGGTCGTGCATAAAATACTGAATTTTAGCGAATGCCAGCAGCTAAGTTTGAGGCACCGACGAAGGATATGAAAAAGCATCCTGGTTTGGCACTGCGAGAAGGGGAGACATTATGAATGGTGGATATATGTTTCCGATTCTTCTCTGTTGCCAACTGAGGAATATATTTCATTGTTTATGTCTCGCATAGTCACCCGAAGACAGCGTTACTACTTCGTCTTTCAAGGAACACGTCGATCGCGGTGTGCGGAGTCTTTACGAGCGTAGCCTGTCAACCGCGATGGTACACCGATTACGGTACTCGGCTGCTGACCGAAGTTCCCTAGTTCGATCCCAGCCGCGGCGGTCGCATTTTGATGGAGGCGGCGTGCTAGAGACCCGTGTACTCTACGATGTCAGTGCATGTTAAATAACACCACATTGCCGAAATTTGTGGAGCTCTGCTACGGCGTCCCTCATAATCATAACGTGGTTTCAGCACGTAAAACCCCATATATTCTCATTGTTAACAAGCGTAGCTTTCGCACAGAGAGAGAAAGACTGCAAACGCACGTAGGTGTTAAAAAAAACGGGCCAACTCACGGCGTGGATGAACTCAAGACGATGAACTCAAAACGAACTCAATACTTCGTCGGCACGGCGTCATTAGCCAGAGCCGCCTTTCGTGATGTACTCACAAGAACGTGCCCTTTGTACACTGCTTCCCACGTCTTCGTTATGTACCTCGGCTCGAAGTGCTTCTCGCACACGTAATCAGTCGACTGCAGCACGCGGTCCTTGCGCGGAATCGCATGGCGCCAAACATTCAGGCGTTCCGCATCTCGGGGTGCAGAAAAATCGACTTTTCAGTGCAGGTCTTGTACACAGAGTTGCACCGCGGCACTAAACACTTTTTGCCCATTTCACGGCTTTCTCACTCGAATAGCATGAGCTGCCATCGCACAAAAAGAATTAAACGAGGAAGCACTGTGGCGACAACTGCTTCGTCACCGCGGCTTTGTCGGAAGAGAGGCCGGCGCGCGCCGCTGTGAGCCTCTTGACTGCTCCTGCCACCTCGCGGCGTGACGGCGCGGAGGAACCGAAGTTCGACGCAGCGAGCGCACGGCGCCGGTGCTGCGCCGTTCCACCTGTACTTCTAACACCGTGGTTTACACTACGACCGACAGCGCCGGCAGCCAGACGCCACTGAGTGGGAGAGTAAAAAGATTTTGCAGCAGCCTTGCGTACACCTGCTCTCGTTAAAATGAGGGATGCCTTAAAAAAAAGCAACGTTAATAGCGAGTTTTTATGAATGCGTGTCAAATTGGGAATGCTGAATGCCACATTTTAAGTAGTCTATGGGGTAGAGAGTATACATTCGGTTCGGCTGCGACGGCGAATGAGTTTTTCGAACTCATTCGATTTCTTAAGGCATTCGATTCTAATGACATTAAATATCACTGTGTAGCAGCCGCATAATGTCATTAGATGCGAATTTCATTCCATTCGAATGACAATAAAACGTCCAGTGTGACAGGGGTATAACAACTGACTAACAACTGCGCTGGTTCTTGTGAGCTTGTTTCGTTGTCTCTTCGTGTGGTGTGCGCAAACTTTCCACTATGCAGCCAAACCAACTAGCCCGCCTTTCCGTCTTATTGGTCCTAACTCTATCGGGAAGCTAGCTATGGGCCTTCTAAAGCCTAACTAGGCTCCCCAGTCAGTCTTAATTAACTGTTCGACATGTGTTGCGTACCGCTACGCTTAGGTACTACGTACGTGCCAATCGTTAATTTTCAATAGGCACTTTGGGTGGAGCAATGCGTTCGTTTCTGTAGTTTGCGTGCACAACTATGGCAATTCAGTTATAGTAAAAACAGCGCAAAAACTACAAGTACGAGACAGCTGAAACAGGACTAGAGCTGTGTCCTGTTTTATGTGTCTCGTCTGTAGTTTTCGCGCCGTTTTTTACTATGAATGTGTACCAACAAGTCGAGTTCGCACGCTTCTCAATTCCATTCAGTTGATTTTGATTAGTTTTTCTGACAGTTAGTTGTCCATTTTCTGTAGTTAACATATCCACCAACAGCTGTCTATCACATACAATGTTTCTCACCCCCTTGTATATGTTGTATTAGTTTTTTATTGTATGGGCAACTTGAAGCGGTGGTGAATCTCAGGTGCTCTTCAAAGAACTTCATGTCGGTGGCTGCTAGCGCCGTAAAACTCCCCACGCATGCGTCTCCTTACACGGTCATAAGCTAATCACGCAGTCTAATGTATTTCATTTAGTACCTACTGAGTAGATCTCCGTTGATCATTTATTGTTGAAGATATTGTTTTAGAAATACGCTAGTGCAGCCACACATATTTTATTTGCGAAGTGCATCCGCTGTAATGATCAACTTAGCATGGAGTAACGCACAATTACTCGGTCATTTTAGATGCGAAGTATCTTAAGGCGGAGCTCAATCCGGTGGTGGTGGTGGTGGTGGTGGTGGTGGTGTGCGGCGTGACCACCCTTACTGCGCATGCGCATACCCTCTCCACACACCTCCTCTCCACTCACCATCTCCCCTCCCCCTCTCCCATTCCCCTCTCCACTTTCCCTCTCCACATTCCCTCTCCACTCCTCCTCTCCCATACCCCTCTCCACTTTCCTTCTCCCTTCCCCTCTCACCTCCTCCTCTCCCATACCCCTCTTCACTTTCCCTCTCCCCTTCCCCTCCCCACTTTCCCTCTCCCCTCCCCCTCTCTCATACCCCTCTCCCCCTTTCCTCTCTTCCTCTGAAACGCGGGCTAGACATGCCGAAATTCTCTCCTGCGCAACGCCGCGATGAGCTCGAGCGCATGCGCGTCCCCTCCCCTTCTCCCTCCTCTCCTACGCTGCCCCCCTCTCGCCCGCCTGTCGACCGCGTTCCCCGCTCGCCCTGTGAGAATTAACGGCCAGGCTAGATGGAAGATACGACGCGCGTACCGTCCCTCTTCGCGTTCCACGACGCGAGGTCGGTAGCATGCCCAACGAACGCCAACGGAACGCGATTGTGCAAGTGCTCCGGCTTCGCATCACCTCATGGTCCCCTTTAGCGGGAGATGGTGTAATTTTTTAGTTTTGGCTTTGTTCTGCCTTTGTCAAATTTGCCTGAACGCCAAACGACAGCATGGGTCGGAAGCGCTGACGCTTTCTG
Source organism: Rhipicephalus sanguineus (assembly GCF_013339695.2). NCBI lineage: Eukaryota > Metazoa > Arthropoda > Arachnida > Ixodida > Ixodidae > Rhipicephalus > Rhipicephalus sanguineus. The sequence continues at coordinate 206,118,834 of NC_051177.1, forward strand.
AATCGCCCAATCAAGCGACCTTCCTGTGTGGCGGAAATACCTTTTTGTTGCTTGGAAAACCAACAGCATTGCCTGCTCTGATACAATTTATTATCAACCGGCTGACATTACTCGAAATGAGCACAGAGTAATAGACGATTTAGTGGATCTCAGTCATCAACATTAAAGCGTGGGATGATATTGGCGCATGCGCCTCCAATTTGTGGCAGCTTTGAGGACGGCTATCAGTAAAGCACATTTTTAGCAAAGAAGAGTTGGCGGAGCGATGCCGCACTGCGCAACGGTGGCTCGATGCCGTTGCAACAGAACTAGAGGTATAAGTTATACCCGAATAATCTCTCTGTTATTTTTTCTGCCAGAAGCTACGCGCAACTGCTGGCGAAATGATCGGAGGCAGCCATCTTCTATTCCGTTCGGAAAGGGGGCACTGACCGGCAGTAATGAGCTATTTATTGCATGCACGTCATTTGACTTGGCGAGTTTTCGTGATTCCGTCACGTCACGTGACAAGGCGGCGATTTTAGGGCAGACACTAATGTTTGATACACTACATTTCTCAGCCGCACCCTAAGGTGAAGAGTATGACTAAATTTTAAATATACCGCTTTAAGTGAAACGTGCGTTCTGTGTGTCCAGAAAGAAACACCAGTTAGGAAATTACGTTTGTCATAATCTTCATTTAAAGTAAATAAAGCACACAATTCAGCCCCAGCTCCTCAGAAATACGTCCAAAGTACTAAGTTTCCCATACTCAGCGGAGATGTGAAACAATATAACTAGGTATCACCCATATTGTCTCAGTCATTGCAGTCATTGGTGATTGGACGTCGGTATACTCACCAATTTAGGCGTCTGTAAAGAGCAAGGCCTGCTGAGCTTTATATAGGACTGTGTGGACACCTAATGACGCAGTGGCACTTGCACTGGCGGAAAATTTCCCAAGAATTACCCTTGATACTGTGGAAACAACAACGACAACAACAATAAAAATTGACTAGAGTGTCAGCAGCCGGAAAGAATTATAAGTACGCAGAAGTGCTGTAGAAATCAATGTATCTTTCATCATGTCAAAAGTGATCGCACGCTAAGCAAGGCTCTCCTATCAGATGTCCAATGCAGCATGACAATGCACTTAATATCCGTAATTATAGCCCAGCGTGCAGTATTTTAACAAAGTGTATCTCCGCGGCATGATTGCTACCCTTCCTAGGGATGACGCAGCTACCTGTCACTTTTTAATGCATCGTTTTAAAGACGTCAAATAAAAACAGCGTGGCAACAGTAAAAAACAAGATTAACACGCTACATGCCGCTCGTGTGGTGTGTTTATTTTTTATTTGTGTCGTCATTGCGCTGTTTTTCCTTGAAGTAACGCGTACCAAACAGCAAACACTTGTGCGTCCAGCCACGTGTATAGGCAGTGGAGTTCAACAAAGAAAAAGCAATCCGGCACACCCCACGCATTGTGCGAATAGATTTTATGCGAAGCAGTCAGCGAGTAGCTGCTTATAGCCGCATTTTTTCTTTATTTTAGCCTAACATATTCGCCTAAACTGAGTAAAAGTTGGGGCATATAGTAGGTTCACCAGACACGTCGACTACATGGCGCTAAGGGGTAGCCGATGGTCCTACATCACGTAGGTACTCAGATTAGAACACAGGCCTCTGTGTTATCAAAGGAAGTGCACACTACATAGGATGATGTGCATATCACGAGTAGAAGTTGTAGGCTTATTCCTCGTGGGTGGAGCAGCGCTTGAGTATAGGTTGCTTATTCATAGTAGTGCATACATAGCCATTATTTCATTGCTTTAAAGCGTATCTCATATATATATATATATATATATATATATATATATATATATATATATATATATATATATATATATATATATATAGTTGAAAAAAATCAAGCACATAGGAAAAATTGTTCAGTAAAGGACTGACGTTTCGGCCGCGGGACCGGCCTTCGTCGGAGTGAAAGTTGTAGATATCATCATCATTCGCGGGACCGGCCTTCGTCGGTCCCGCGGCCGAAACGTCAGTCCTTTACTGAACAATTTTTCCTATGTGCTTGATTTTTTTCAACTTTTACTTCCGGGTCCTTTGTTAGGACTTTATTGTTTTTATATATATATATATATATATATATATATATATATATATATATATATATATATATATATATATATATATATATATATCGTGAGCGCAGTTACTGATTCTTCTTTGTCAACTGGACATATCATCATCATTTGTACAACTTCCTCATCTGTAGATATCATCATCAGTGTGTGTCAGCTCGAGCTCGACTCGAATAAAGCGGTTCCTTATAAGTGGTGGACGGTGCTTTCCGGTCCCCCAGTCCTCTCGCTCAATCTCGCTGGAGCTCCGCTCGGGTCGCCGTGTACTACCGCCTGCCATGGCCGCTCACGAAAATCCTGGTACGTCCGACGCCACCGGCCCACTACAGCCTCCGCCTTCAGCCTCCGCTCTGGCCAATAACAGCCGCCAGCGTGATCCGCCGGTCTTCTCTGGTCTACGAGGGGATGACGTCGAAGACTGGCTACAAAACTTCGACCTTGTCAGCTACTTGAACAGGTGGGACAACCCACAGAAGTTGCGAAACGTCCCCTTCTACCTGTGTGATGTCGCCAAAACCTGGTTTTGGAACCATCAACCAGATCTTCCCGACTGGGACACGTTCACGCAGCAGCTTCGTCAGATTTTCGGTGCCCCCACAGTTCGTGCTGAGGCAGCGAAGAAGAAGCTGGCTGAACGCATTCAACTGCCCGGTGAATCGTACACCTCGTACATTGAGGATGTCCTTGCACTGTGCAAGCGTGTTAACTCCGCCATGTCCTAGACCGATCACATACACCATATTATTAAAGGCATAAACACCGTCGCCTTTAACGCCCTTGCTATGCAAAATCCTGCTACCACTCAGGACGTCATCACCATTTGCCAGCGACTTGACGAACTCCAGTCTCTTCGCCTATGCTACGACACCTCGGACGTTCGTCTTCCTGCGACCCTGGACTTACGTTCGCTGATCCGTGACATCGTTCGTGAAGAGCTTCATTGGCGTTGCTCTTGCTGCGCTCCGCAATCTCCTGTACCTTCAGCTCCAACCAACTTGCGGGACATCATTAAGCAAGAGATAGCGGCCGCATCACGTCTACCGTGTTCCGACGGTCCCTGCGCGCGTCAGGTGCCAACGTACGCCGATGTTGCGGCGCTCTCTGCAGCCACCCCCGTCCCTGCGCCTACACCAGGAGACCATGCACCTATGGCTTCTTTGTCACAATCGATGCGTCTACAGCCCTATTATACCGCACAACGACATCCTCGACCCATCTGTTATTACTGTGGCTCTCGGTTTTGCAGACACATCTCTCGGTTTTGCAGACGGCGCCAACAGGACGAGCAACGTGGCTACGCTCCCGAGGAACGCACGGGCGTCCGTCCAACCGCGAGTTACCAACGAACGCCTTACCGCTCTTCCTTCCGCCGTTCACCCTCTCCTCCTTACAGTGTTCACATGTCTGGGAATTCTCGTGAGTATCGCCGCCGGTCACCATCTCCACGTCGCCGTTCAGTGTCGCCTCTGCGACCCGCCTCCCAATTCTCAAACGCCTACTCGGAAAACTCCCCGATGCAGTTTTAGGAGGGGAAACTGCATCCGCCGGACAGCCAACAATTCCTCCAGAGCGACCATCGAACTTATTAGTAGTGTTCGTAGAAGGTGTACGTGTCGAAGCTCTTGTGGATACTGGCGCTCCTATTTCGATTATTTGCGCTGACTTTTGTTCTCGCCTCAGAAAAGTGACCACGCCTTATTGCGGCCCATCTCTCCGTGCAGCGACGAACGCCATCATTCGCCCACTGGCACAGTGTACGGTTCGTGTTTGCATAGATGGTATTCGTCATCATATAGTATTTGCTGTTTTGCGTGAGTGCACCCACGTACTCATTTTGGGGTAGGACTTCTTGTGTTCTGCATCCGCTTCTATATCTTGTCGTCAGCGCCTCATACAGCTCAATGCCACTGACTCTTCTTTGTCTGAACACGAGGGGCGCATTCGCCTCGTCACCACCTCAGATTATGTGCTTTGGCCATCTAGAGAAGAAATAATCAGCGTTAATTCCAACAACATTGTGGATGGTGGCGTGCTCGTGCTACCTTACGGTCATACCCTACATCGAGGCATTCTCATTGTTCCAGGGCTTATTCGCTTCTCTAACGGGTCTGCCTTGCTTACTGCACTAAATCAAACCCCCGAACCCTTAATGCTGCCCTGTGGACCAACAGTCACTTGCGCGGTTGACCTTCATCCCGTTGCAGTTGTTGCCCTTCCGCATCAAGAAGAACTACCGGAGTCAAGCTCGCGGCCACTGAACCCTTCTACACCTTTGTCGACCACCATAAGCCCTGACCTGACAGCAGCCCAGAGTCAAGATTTACTCACCTTATTGAACTGGCATCGTTCTCTGTTCGACATTAATTCACCCGCCCTTGGTATGACCACTGCCGCTACTCACCGCATTCAGACTGACAGCTCTCGTATTATTCACCGGCGCTCGTATTGCGTGTCTCTGGCAGAGCGCAAGATCATCGAGGAAAACGTCTCAGACATGCTTCGACGGAATATCATACGTCCTTCCTTGAGCCCCTGGTCGTCCCCAGTTGTTTTAGTGCAAAAGAAAGATGGAACAGTACGTTTTTGCGTCGATTACCGTGCGCTGAACAAGATAACGCGCAAAGATGTTTACCCCCTGCCAGGGATCGACGACGCACTGGATTCGTTGCATGGTGCCGAGTATTTTTCTAGCCTTGATCTGCGATCGGGCTACTGGCAAATACCGATTTCCGAATCTGACAAAGAGAAGACCGCTTTTTCTACCCCAGATGGGCTGTATGAATTTAATGTAATGCCTTTCGGACTTTGTAATGCGCCCGCTACCTTCGAACGCATGATCGACAGCGTACTGCGCGGTTTGAAGTGGAAAACCTGCTTATGTTATCTCGACGAAATAGTAGTGTTTTCGTCCACGTTCCCGGCTGATGCGAAAAATTCATGAGTCGCTTTATTGGACCTTACACAGTCATTGAGCAAACATCGCCCGTTAATTACCGTGTCTCACCGCTTAGACCTCCTTCCGATCACCGTTGCCGTGGGACAGAAATCGTGCATGTTTCTCGGTTGAAGCCGTATACACGACGTACCTCTTAATACTGTCGCGCGGCCATGCGGCCGCTTCCATCGCGAGAGGGAATTAGTGTGAGCGCAGTCACTGATCCTTCTTTGTCAACTGGACATATCATCATCAGTGTGTGTCAGCTCGAGCTCGACTCGAATGAAGCGGTTCCTTATAATATATATATATATATATATATATATATATATATATATATATATATATATATATATATATATATAATGCAAGTATAGACGTTTATGCGCCTGTTTTTTTTGTCGACGTTTCGACGGGAGCCCCGTCTTCTTCAAGACATAACATAACAATATTTACAGCGTGTGTGCGTCCTCTTATAACATGTTAAGCGTAGAGTTGAAAGGACAGCAAGGAAGGGAAACAGGAACGTCACAAGCAAGGGGAAAAAAGGGGGGGGGAACAAAAAAAGGTCAAGAGGGTCAGTAATAAGGCTTTTGTTTCACGCGAACATTGTGTTAGTTTAGGAAGCGACAACAATTGAGCTTCCGCGTCCCCACCTTCCCTAAACGGACATTGTAATGACCCCGCTCATCTAGTATTGCACCCTCCGGTGTAAGGCCACGGGTAGCGTTTTTGACGTCCTTCTTCGTCGTTTACCGTGTTAAAGTAATTGGTGGGGCGGAGAGTGAGGGCTTTCAGCGTATGCTTTCATGTGTCGGCCTGGGTGTAAGATCACAAGTGGCCGGTACTGTTGCCGCATCGTCAATATTTATTATGCGCATCGGCTCTTTTTGGGAGAGGAACAGACGTAGAAAAAGGGAAGGGTTGTAAAGGGGACAGGCGGATTAAAAGTTTGTTAGTGTAATGACAGTTTAGGCGCAGTGCTATGCGACGTACACTACACTGTACGACGTCCGGGACCACTTATCTGTGCATGCCGGTGGTGATTGATGTGGCAGATAAATCATGGTTAGTGAGACGCATAAGCTCACAGCTGCACCAAGGAGCGGTATCATTCAAAACATTATTATTCTCGCAATGGGCGGCAAGGGGCCGGGGATTGATTAGAGAATTGCGTTTGCGCATCATCACTTGGGCATGTGGAGGCGCCGTTTATTTTGCGAAGACGCCAGTTCAATTTCATCGAACAAAAAACTAAGGACAAGGCACCCCTTCCATGTTGATCCACCATCGAGCGGACTGTGTTGGCGCTCATAGTCCAACACAGTCGGAGAAGCAGCCCCCGGTCTCGACTTCACGAATGCACATGCATGTTACCGAGACGCCACCGGTGAAGGAACTGGAAGTATATAACAACCATCACAGCTCACGCGACCAATAAGGCTGGCGTAATAATAGACATGCCAATGCAACCCAAGTTAACCGGTGGTTTGAATGCTGACCTAAGCTCTCCTGATCAAGGTAGCCCTGCGGCATTCGATATGCCGGCAGGTATAAACCCGGCCTCACAGCTAAAACCTGCCGAAGATCTCATAGTTGCTGCGGTCATCTTCCCTAAACCTGAGATTTCGCAGCCGGCCACCATACAAACTCATGCACCTCCCACGAGTGAGTTGTGAACTGCGACAGGACAATGGTCCCAGGCACCTTCGATCCTGTCCGAACATTCAGCGCAACCTGCTAGTGCCACTTTTTGCAGAACACAACGCTAAGTCGCAGCGTGACGGAGACCTGCAGCCACAACAAGACAGCTGATGTCGTCCACCAGAGTGTTCGGCAGCTCAGCAAGGCAGGTCGGGGCGTTCACAGCACCGACCACCAAGGTACAGCCAATCCCGCCCGACTGAGATGTTTGCTCTAACGATGGCAGTTCATGGTCTAGGACCTGTGGGCCTGTGACGGCCAGTGCGCCATAGCCTATGTCGACCTCCCGAGACCATTTCTGGAGCTCTTCAAGCAATTTCGCAGCGTCGCCAAGTGTAAGGAAGACAGAGCGGCGCACAGGCGCGAGCTCGGCTAGCTCGAAGGAGGGAACGACGAAGCAGAGAATAAGAACAGCCGGCCCAGCGTATGCCTTTGAGTCCTGCTCTGTACCACTCTACCCGAAGGCCCTTTGAAGCAGGACCCAGAACAGCAAACGCTGCATTGGCTATGCGCGTGCAACGTGGCAGCACTGGCTAAAACCCACACGGGGGCCGCCCGCACGAACGCTGGCCGATAACAAGGCAGCAGAAACGTTGCCGATGGCTTTTCGCCAGGAAGCCAGGCAATGCGAAGATGAATGTGGTTGCGCGATGCGTCGCTCGAGCGTTTCATCCACACGCCGAGTGCTGGAACGCGGGTTCGCAGGAGGAGGAATAAACATTTTATTCAGACAGCAAACTGAGGTTCCCACGGGTGGAGCTCTTATTCCAGGGCCCCACTGGCTCGAGCGGCTCGCCTGGGCTGGTCCAAGGTTGCCTGCTGGCTTCCCAAGTCCTGCTTTCCAGTTGAGTGTGAATTTGTGTGCATACCGGCCGTTATTAGGAGCGCAAGCAGATTTGTTGTAGGACGCACGTGTCAGTTAGTTATAACGGGAACTCCAAGCCTTCAAAACGTACGTGCGCGATGCTGTATGGTAACGACCAACTCAGATTATAGGATGTCGCGGCGTGCGTATCACGCGTCTGCAGTCTGCCTCTAGCTGCTCACTCCGTGTTACGCGGCACGCACCGCGGTCAGAGCCTCTGCTATGCTTCATAGTCAAGTCTACCATGGTTCTCCGTCAGGGCTACGCAAAACAACAGCAGAGCCACGTTATCACACTTTCTCATGCGATCGGCTGTGGAGAACGTGGGTATTTCGCTTACTCAATACGCTCCCAACGGGCGTATCCAGCGCTCTCACCTTTCTGCTTCGTACGACAACTATGGAAATCGGTAAAACTGAACGTTGTCATTCAGCCCTTTACGTCCGTGGCAATTCACAACGCAACAGCAACGTCGATTTGGGCGCTTCTTCGTAGCGTGCAGAGCGGTATCGTCTGCTGTTGCTTTCGCCGTCATTCTGGTGAGTGATCCAGCAAGCACTTCATTGCGGTTCGGTGGGTCGTCCGAATAGCGGAGGGAAATTCACAGCTCTCTTTCTGAGTGTTAAATGCGCCGACACACGCAATATTAGGCTCAATCATTGTTTCGAAATAGCTAGTTAGACCTGGTCACACAGCAAATTGCGAGGGAGTCGGTCTTTGTACTACCCAATACTGCTCCGACAGGTCTCGCCAAGGGTCTTGCCAAACTCCAGAGTCTGACGTCTATTTGTTACAGCTAGTGGCGGTTGAATGTTGAACACAACTAAAGGCATACGACGGCAGTGGCGTAAGCAGAAATTTTTTTCGGGCGGGGTGGAGGGCGAGGCACGGGCCCGGTGTGTCCCCCCTCCCCCCATGGCTGTGCCACTGTACGACGGTAATGTGAAGTAGAATAAACATTATGACGTATCACTGTTGCGTAGTAAATGCCAAACAAACGCAAATGTCACAATCTTGTCAACTCTTAGGCAAATACATATAGAGCTAAAGCGTCCGGAAGCCAATTTCCTCCGACACCATTCGTTCCTCTTGCTCCGTGCTCTTGGTTTAATTCGCCCTTTTCATGATGCGAAGGCGCATGTGCCCTGCCTCTAGCGAAAAGAGTTGCGGAAGGCCCCTTCACCTCAGAGACCTTCGTTCTGGCGATACCGGTTGTCCCGACCCCTACCAAAACCCTACCAAAACGGCAGAGGGCAGCAAAGAACAATGCAAGAACAAGTGTTGCATTTTTTATGGCTCGGCTTTAAGGTTGTAACGTGATGTTCCCTCCAAGCTTTTTATTTTAAGTCGAATATGCGCTAGTAAAATACAGATCACAAAAAAAAGTTTCGATGATATGGATGACCCTGAACTCGAGCCCATTACCTCTTGAACCGCAAAGACAACTTTCGGGCGCTCTGTGCCCTGTGCTACCCACGCTCATGCACGAGGCTTCACAAACGCGCCTTATATCATGCACACCTGCCCCTTTCACAACGACCTTGATCGGGGAGGCGATGTCGCCACCTGGTATCGGTGAACTGAAGTACTGCATTATGACAATAGCCTCCGAGATCAGTTCCGGCAACGCGCCGTTGCTACGGCGGTCCTATTCGGCGCGTTTCCAGGAGCCGAAGTGTAATTTTGTCAACTCCTCAACACACCGCAAGTTGGCGGCCTTAGCCCAAGCCTCGCTTGGCAGCGCGCCTGCTTTCTCTCTCTCGTTGTCTGCTCGCGCCACGTGTGCACTCTAAAAGTCGCAAGTGCGCGCATTCTCCCCTCGCGTTGTGCTGAACGGCAGCGCGCAATCTCCTGCTCGCGGCGCTCGTGTGAGTGTGCTTGCGCGCTAACATCGCGCTGCACTGGCTTTCGCGTCATATTTGATTTCTGGACTCGCGGGCATGGTGGACATTGTGTGCAGAACTTTTGTGAAAAGAGTGACGAATAAAGCCACTTTCTTGGCGACGGTAATGCCCAGAAAGCATCAAAAATAAACGTTTGAAAAGAAATTACTGTGCCATACGAAAAAAAATAACGAAAGGAAGTCATCCTGCTTAAAAACAACTGTGTGCGTGATATAGAAACGGTTATAAATGAAAACAGAAGGGACTAATTTATGCCAACACCAGCTGGCGTCAATTAATCTCGGAGGCCCAGTGTGCCCGGCGGCACGCCGTCTGGCAACAAAGACGAAGCTCGCACAGTGGTCTCCGACATCTGTGCCGGCACGTGCCGCCACACTAGCAGCCGATCTTATCTTATTCTTATATATGATGACAACCTGCAAAAGCATGCGGAGAAACAAAAAGAATTCGAGAACAATCACCGATAAGCGTAAACTCGGTCAATATGGTTGTTTCTTCAGGGGTGAAGTTACAGCCGCAGAAGCGTGGATCTTGGCGTTGGACGGATAGCGAGCGCGCCATGTTCATTGCAGCGACGAGCTGAAGGGATATCGCTCGTCAGATGTCTCACAAACATTGCACGATGTCGCTGCTTTACAAGTCACCATTTGCTAGATATGTGGTACACGACACGTCTAGGGCAATTATTTGTGTATAAGAAAAGAAACCTCGAGATCAACGCTGTCACTCAGCTCACGTAAACACGGAGCACGTTGTAACACAGGCAGACGATGCTCGCTGCCCACAGGAGGTTCAGTGATGTGGACCGGACATATCCAATCAGATCAGCCGCCTGCGTGACGACGCGTACTGGAAGTAGGTGGTTTGAGAACGCGTTTGGCTGAGCCACTGTGATCGGTGGGGATTCGCAACTGTAAAGCCTTTTAATAAATTACACAGTTTACGCACACAGCCTAAATCGGTCTGTATATGATCCTTAGGACTTGCTCTACCGGCCCAATGTGTTCGTGCAAAATCGTCAAAACCGTTTCCGGGTCCCTATGCCATAGCTTTTATTGAGGCTCACTGTATCGTGCTTATACATATTTGCTGTGATTTTGTGATAGAGAACCTCCTTTTCGCCTTGATATATTTTTCGTCATTCAGCTCACCTTTAAACTATGAAATGTTACACATCACTACGTAATTTCCAAGAATAATGCTCGTTATTTTGACCCTCGTTAGTTCGGAAAACGTGTTCCATTGTCTTGGCTTGCATACGCATTGTTTAATGAGATTAAACGCTCGTTAATTCGGCCACATTTGGCAGCAAGCCGCTTACATTGGATGATCTTCGTTGCGCGCCGAGCGCGAACGCCGCAACAAGAGCGACAGCGGCGTTTGGAGGCAGCCGAAACAAGGCGGCGCTGTCCGCATCGCTATCTTCATCAATTAGTGACGACGCATTTGCCCACATGCGGATCCGGCACCCTGCAGCGTGGTTTTAATAGCACCTCCTCTATTCTTTCAATGCCAGCCAGATTAGCCCGATCCGACTGTTCACCACCCTCTCCTCTGGTCATTGCCTATATACTCTCTTCCGTCAGCTAGCGTTCGCTCCTGCTTTGCGTTCTTGGGGCAGAGTACCCTTTAGGTGGCGCCTCTCAAAGGATGTCAGAGGAGTTAATTTTTTGTTCAGTAATGTTATTATCCGTGGAGCGGCATCTTGCATCCCTCGTGATCGCTATGCATGCTGTCACGCTAGCTCACAAAAAGACGCGATGTTTTGAGATAGCCGTCTCGTTTTGTGGCGCTATAGGCACAATAAACGGGATTCGTCACTGCGACGCTACAGCAACGTTATTATGTGCCCCACGAGCGCTGCGCCGTGCGGCGTTTTTGCCTCGAGCCACTAATAACTGTGTCACACGGACACTAAATGTCTTTTAAGCAAGAAGACGTTTCCTGAAAAAGAGTTGCACGCGCTGTCACAGGACAGAGAGCGATCTCTTTTTCAGAAGCGGTCTTTTCTGGAAACAACGTTCGACGAAGAGTAGCCTCGAAACCAGTGGGCGCTAGCATTTATGAAGTGGTGAACAAAATCGGCGACTCTTTATTTCGGTGTCACTTGGGCTCACCATCAAAATTTCAATTGTGGTAAGCAGCGTAAGAAAAACATTTAAACTTTATTTTTTGTGTACTCTCGTAAACAGGGCGAATGGGTTAGGGTTATGGCCGCCCGTATAGATGCGAGCATGGACGCGAGTGAGCGCGGAAAGGCGAACGCCGGTTTGCACTCAGCCCAAGAAAAATCACGCACAGGAGCAATCGCACACACGCACTACCTTGGAGGTCAAAATCCAGTGCCTATTTATGCGGGGTGGTCAGTGAACGGTTGTGCAGCGCGAGCGGTCGGTTTTTTCAATCAAGACGCTGCCGCGACGCTGCCTGCGTCGGCGCCGCAGCGCCGCGAGGCAAGATAGGGGCGGGGGGGGGGGGGGGGAACCGTAGGAGGACCATGAGGCGATGCGAAGCCGGAGCACCTCCACGATCGCGTTCCGTTGGCGTTCGTTGGGCATGCTATACTCGCGGACAACTTTTCTTGGCAATGAAGCGAAGGCTACAGAGCCACAATGCACGTATCCTAACGCTAATGAATGTAGTCCCACAATTGCGTCCGTATTTTCTTCGTGGGATATATAAAATACTCCTTCATTTTCTACATGTAGCTTCTTGAGGGGGAACGCAGTGCACACAAGCGAGATATTTGTATTTCTTTTAATTTATACGTTGTCACTTTGCGTTTTCACATGCGTAAAAACCGTGAATCTTCCGTGAATTCTGCCCAGTACATCATCACCGACGTGAGATCGGGCGCGTTTATACTAAAGGTTCGATGAGTTATGAGGACTTGCAGCTCACTTTAATTTTACATGTACGCTGTGAATTTTCATTGTTTAGAAAACCATTGCTTTAGAAAACACCTTGCGTCTTTCGTTAAGCAGCTGGCGTCTTTTTCGTTTTGCTTTAGAAACATCTGGCGTTCTTTCGTTTTGTTTTTACAAAACATCTGGCGTCTTTCGTTGGTTTATTTCATCAATCAACGGCGTTTTGAACAAAATTTTTATTGTTTAATCACGCACAGGAGAAATCTCACCAGGCACTACCTTGGAGGTAAACAATGGCTGCTAATGGGAATGAGAGACAGAAGAAGTCGGCTTTTAGCTAACACTTACACTTCTACAGAGACAGAAGAATTCGGCTTTTAGTTAACGCGCACGCTGCGAATTTTTTATTGTTCAACAACGCACAGGAGAAATCTCCCACCGGCACCACCTTGGAGGTCAAAGGGTAAGACTTGTTACTCACTACTACGAGCACGACGAGGGACGAACGGGTGCCGCCTTAAGGAGCTTCGCCCCTAAAAAAGAAGCCCCGGGTACAGTGGTCTGAGAGAAACACCTGGACATTAATTAGGATATGGGAGGATAACCTGCACGCGTCTCGCTGCATCTGCTTCGTTTTCTGGAGAGAGATGGTACGCTAGAAGACTTGCAATTGTCACTTTTTCCTCCGCACGATCATCCATGGCGAGGTAAACAACAGCGCTAACAAGAAAAACAGACGCCCAGTGTTGCCAGAGTGATATACAAAGGCCGCCAGTTGTGCAAACGTTTTTTAAGATACTACTGCATGAACCTTTTTTTAAAATCTGGAGTCGTTAAATTCATGTCAGCAAACGCGCCATACAATACATATGGACATCTTCTATCGAGATACATAATTTTCTTTTCGCTGGTTCTGTTTTGAAAGCGAGCGCCACTTTTTCGGTAGCGCATTCGGAAGGAACTTCTAAAAAGAGATCGTCGATGCCGTGTGACCGCGAGGGAATGCCTCTTCATAAAAAAGTCTTTCAACATAGTAAAAGACCGCTTACGTAAAAGACTTCTTCCACACCCGTGTGACGCGGGTATAAGCAAGGAATTCGAAGGAAAGAATCTGACACACGCACGAGAGGGACGGCGCGTCTACCACAGCAGCAGCGTTTAGCGCTCTGACGCATGTGTGACACGAGCCGCCCTACCCTTTATGTGGCGTCGCATCACGGAAACTCCCTGAACTAAGGCGGACCGACGGCAGCAATAACAAGCACAACAAGCTCACCAGTTTGAGAAAATCACCTTTTTATGTTTTTTTTCTCTTTCCTTTCCCAGTTTTTTACACCATGGTGCTGAAGCCAACAAGCGAGAGCGTTTTGTATATATTTCAATAAAGTTTTCAATCAATCAATCAATCCCATTAATGAGCGAGCATTTGCACTGGCATTCAGAAAAATAGAGGAGGCGTTGGTTTTACCTTGCCGAAATTCCCGCGCAATGTCACAAAACTCAAACATAGCGGAGGCTGTTGATTATGAAGAGCTTTCAGCTGCGCGATCGGCATGCTGCTTAGGCAAGGACACAGCCCTTTTCTCATTAAAAACAGCTGATACAGCTTTTCCAGCCTTTTCTAAATAAGCATCGCGTGAAAATAGGGCAAAACCGCCCTCCTTGTCTGCGGGAATAACGCAAAGAGAATTATCATTGAGATATGACAAAACACGCTTCACTGGAATGCCGTCAGAGCGAGGCTTACTTCGAAGCAGGACGTCCACTCCCTCAGAGTTCAGTCTGAGTTTGCAGTGGACTCCAGAAGTTTGCAGTGGACTCCAGAAGGACAAATGCGGAGCTTCTGAGTGTTGTGCGCCGGGTTTCAAAGCGGGTTCCCGAAGACGAGGCACCAAGACTGAACTCTGAGGGAGTGGACGTCCTGCTTCGAAGTAAGCCCCGCTCTGACGGCATTCCAGTGAAGCGTGTTTTGTCATATCTCAATGATAATTCTCTTTGCGTTATTCCCGCAGACAAGGAGGGCGGTTTTGCCCTATTCTCACGCGATGCTTATTTAGAAAAGGCTGGAAAAGCTGTATCAGCTGTTTTTAATGAGAAACTGGCTGTGTCCTTGCCTAAGGTAAAAGCCCGCGCACTAGAACTTTGTAAGAACCTCGGTCTTGAGAATTTGCGGAAAAGTTTGTAAAATGTGCCAGCAATTCTTTAAACGTATTCTTTAGTGCCAAAACACACAAAGAAGGTATTCCTTTCAGAGTAATTATTTCGGAGAGAGGCACGTGGCAAAACCAAGTCGCGTCCTATTTAAATGGCATGCTCAGGCGGTTGAAAATCAATGATCCATTTCTCGTAAGAAATTCTAACCAAGTGTTAGATTTCGTAAAGGCTCATGAAAACGTGTCCCTCAATGCCTTTTCCGTAGATGTGGCAGATTTATATTATTCCTTACCGCATGATGACTTGTTACGATGCGTCGAAGTATGCATTGATGAGTATGGGCCAGTAAAATTTTCCTGTGAAGCTGGTGTCGCTATCAGTGGTTTTTTAGAAATGCTTCAATTTTACCTCTCATCAACCTTCATTGAATGGAATAGTCATCCTCATTTACAAAAGAAAGGAGTTTGCATTGGCTCCTGTCTGGCTCCTGTTTTAAGTGACCTGTTTTTAGCAAAGTTTGATCGTGCCTTGTCCCTACGCTTAGCGTCACGTAGAACCTGCCTGAAAATCTTCAGATATGTAGATGATTTTATTGTGTTCGTTGACTGCTCTGTGGAGCTTTTCCAAAATGAATGCGATGACATCGTATCGATTATGCGTAAATGTTTTCAACCCCTTGTTTTGACTATCGAAACGCCTGTTGAGGGAACCCTAAGGTTCCTAGATGTATCTTTTTTGTTCAAAGATCAGCGCACCTGTTGGTGTTACGCACCCAGGGCGAATAAGGCGCTTTTACCATTTCATTCATGCCATTCCAAACTGATAAAGCGTGGTATCAACAAGTTATGTTTTAATAATGCACTCGACAAGTCATGTTGCCATCTGATGCAAAGCAGCTTCAATGAGCAAGTGTCGCGACTTTTGACATCCGGGTATCCCACTGATTTGTTAGTATCGGTAGCTGAAGGTGTACTGCGGCACCTAAAAGCTAGTCGTGCCGTAAGTAGCACCAACGTAAGTCCTGCTGTTGACAAACGCAATGTAGCTGTAATTCCTAATATCCACCAGGTATCGCACAACTTAAAGAAAATAGGGGCTCGGGACAATGTTCAGGTTGTTTTCACAGCGCCTGAGAAACTCTTAAGTTTGTGTAAAAAAACTAATCCAACGAAGACTAAGGACAAGTGCGGTAAGAACCACAAGAGAAAGTTTGTTGAGTGCAAATCAGGTGTTGTTTATCGCATTCCGTTATCCTGCCAGCGCTTTTATATCGGACAAACAGGAAGGTGCGTGAACGATCGTCTTCGAGAGCACCACTATAAATGCAATAAGACGCCCGCAGATGGTTTTCTGGCAATACATTGCCAAGAATGCGCGTGTGTGCCATTGTTTCACAAAACTGTCATTGTTAGAAATAGCAACTGCGAAGTCACCCGATTGATAGTAGAAAGTGAGCAGATTGACTATTACGGTAGCTCTTGTATCAGCAAGACTTCGCTAACGCTGTCTGAGAAAGAAATTAGCTTCCTGCGCAAACCATAAACATTTATCTATTGTGTGATTCCGCTGCAGTGTTTTTTGTTTTTTGTTCATTCGTCCGGTTTTGTCTGCTTCCGGTATCTCACGAAGGTCACATGGTTTTGTGACGTGTAAGTGAAGGCAATTTTGTTCGAAGCGATCAAGGAATAAACTTTATTGTTGTGAGTAGCGCCCATGTGTCTAGTGTCTCTTCCTTTGTGTCCTCGTCTACAACAGCGCTAAGAAACTGCCTTTCCAGAACAATAGAGTTAGCATTTCTGAAGGAGTCACTCGGCTCTCGTGAAGCGCGTTCCGATTGGCTTCCCTGATGTAGGCGCAGCCGTATACGCCGTACATATCGCGCGTTTCCCATTCGGCGCCATTGTGGCGCCATGGCCCTCCGACGGAGCCGGGCTGGCGCGGCGCCTCCGCAACCTCTCTCAGTCTGCTCGGTCTTTTATAATGCGTTGCGTTGGTTGCGCGCGTTGCGTGTACGTGTAGTTTTGTGTTGTAACGAACAAGCGCATCTTCGGTGGCGGTGACACCAGGCTGCATGCTCGAAGTGGCGCTTGGAGGGCGGTATATTCATGGAGCTGCTGACACGGAAAACGTGCGCCTGTTGACGGTGTGTGTACTGGTTTCGTAGGTACTGATTCATAGCTTTAGCTGCAGCCGCTCTGCCGAAGTAGGCTGCCAGCCAGTTCCAACAGCTGCCTGCGTCCGCGGGGCTGTTGCGGATGCCCAACTAAAAGTGTCAGGTAACGAGATGACACCGTTATGCGCGTTGCTGTAGAAGCTCCCATAAAATGAGCGATGCGAACAATTATCAACGGTCACTGTTTGCTGATCGCACATTGTGTCTGCACTGCTGAAGGTACAAGATGTTGTATTGAGATGCGCTTTAGTCTACTTCATAATAACATTTCCATCGACATTGACTGATCAGTATGCTTTCGCTCGTGGGAACAAGAAAAGAAATGTCTGTGTAGAGAACACTTAGACGCGCTATATATAGTGGTTTTTGTTGTCTTAAAGACGGTAGTTTAAGATGCAGATATAGTACGAGGTTTCCAGCGCGTACGCAGTAGTCACTTAAGTTGGACACGCCTCGCCTGTAAAGTGAAAAACTCGAGAGTTCCAACGGTGCGCGTTGTTACGGCTGCCGCCGTACACTCTCTTGCCTCGTTTCTGTTTGCTGTTCTCGTGGTTTGCCTACATATGCGATGACCTTTGACGTTATAGCACTACCAAGTGAGTATACGTGACTGTGGGAGCTATGTGCGGTAATTCTAGCATGTCACATGTCTGATCTCGACGTAGACGGAATCCGCGCGCGCTGGGTGTCGTTCGGGCGCTCGTACTGGATGTGTGTATCTAAGTATTTAAGGATGGGCTACGTTTGTAAAACAGGAGATCAGTAACCGCTCACGACGTGCCCCTGACTGCCAGAGAATGCGCTTGTGTCATCGTCGCAATATGCCGTCGCAAAGGCGGTCCTATTCTTAAAGGAAATTTTGAAGCGATTTCTCGGAAAAGAAGTGCTTTCATTCGTGCATAGCCAGTGCCTACTGCGAAACGAAGTTCCCGCGTTCTTTTAGGGGAAATTTGTTTCTGTTACAAAATTATTTAAAAGGAAACACACGTGTAAAATGTGTGTACACTAACGGTGCGTTGAACAAAGGGTGGTTTAAATACAAAAAAATTAGTGTGTGTGTGATGGTTATTCTCAGAATCCCGTAGCGCTTCTCCAGCCTCTTCACTCCAGTTGACGGCCACACTAAGCGAAACGAAGGTTTCGCTGTGGTCTGGCGCCTCACCACTCGTGATAAGAAAATCAACAGCGGCGTTCGCCCATGTGAATGAGGTAGTCGGTCGTACATTTCCTTTGGTTGGACAACACCACGTAGGAAAAAGAGGTGAGTGGCACCTACGCAAAGGAGGCTAAACCAATTTCGTTTGTTGCTTAAAGGAGGCTCGCATCATATTATGCTGCAACTTTGTCGCTAAGTGACGTGTTACAAAAGCTACCATTTGCAAGGTGGTTTTATATGTTAACGGGAAAGAACGTGGTTGCTTACCATG
The DNA here is from genome assembly GCF_013339695.2 of Rhipicephalus sanguineus. Taxonomy (NCBI): domain Eukaryota; kingdom Metazoa; phylum Arthropoda; class Arachnida; order Ixodida; family Ixodidae; genus Rhipicephalus; species Rhipicephalus sanguineus. Next base: position 206,137,007 of record NC_051177.1, read on the forward strand.
CCTGCTTCCATATGTTTCGTGGTGAGCCTTCATTATGCCTGTGTAAATCACTTATTGTGTAGGTTTCCATACTCTTACTTCAATTCCGTTTTCTCATCATAATATCACGTACTGCTTTTTAGATGCAGTTTTTCGCGGCTGCTCACGCTGAACAGAAGCGACAACATAGCAAGTCACAAGTGTGATGTCTCCAGCCGTCACCACGTTTTGAATGATTCATAATCATGAATAAAAAAATATGGAAACATGATGCCGATTTCTGCAGTTTATGTTGCACCATATGGCACTATACACATCACTGTGAGACATTTTAGTTGGTTATACCCAGAAAAGCACGTAAATAAGCAATACCTCAATGGCTTAATTGAAAATCTCAGACCATCGTTTCGCGCTTTCTTGATTACTCTGCTGAAAAAAATATGTTGTTTTGACGAGTTTTATTAAAGTAATGCTAAAATTGAACTGATTTTTTTGCAGTCGCTGTGCACAATGGCAAGCATTATTGGAATTGCTTATAATGAATACTTCACTATTTCCAACAGAAGTCGCGGAAAAGTAGATAGTGGGTCAATTGAAGCTTAAAATAGTTGTGGAGTCGCTTGAAGCTTCGGTGTGTGTCATTTGACGCCCGTAGGTGTGTTACGGGCAAGAGTCGCCCGACTCCCTCATAAGTGGTAATGTGATCCTTCGGATAAGAGTCCTTCCACTCTTCCTAGAGAGTCAGGGTACTCTCCTAGAGCGTGCCGACTCTCACACATCAAGAGAGTCACCGTGGCTGTTTAAAGAGAGTCGTATACGTGGCAAGTCAGAACTCTCCGAAAAGAGTCACGTATACTCTTTTGTAGCGTTAGCTACACTGGCCTAGCCGAGCCATTTTCGCGCGGCTCCTCAAGAGCCGTGCTGCGCATGCGCGAGGATCATTGATGTCACACAACTGGAGCATTGGAGCCGGCACCTGCCGCGCACTCCGCCGCTGCCGCGTGCGACTCGCTGTCGCCGGTCTGCGCTTTCCAGAGGAGTGATGTCGTAGCCGAGGTAGACGTACTGGCGCCGGCGCGCGCGCAGCTATTCGCCTTCGCTGTGCAGTCGCCGTCTGACACTGCGCTGGAGCCGCTTGATAGCGCCTTTGACTGGCGTTTGCCAGTGTGGTTTAGCTATGGAGAAGGAGTGCGCAAATGCTACTCATCGGCGCAGAAGAGCGGAGAAGCTTTTTCTTTAATAAATGTGTTTAAGGAGAGGTTGGTGCCTATACATGGCTCCGGCTATTCCTCTTCCCTTACTTATTAATAATCGTCACGGACTTATAAATCAAAGTAGACTCAATCACGGCAATGTCATTTTAAAAGGAATGTTCACACGCCATGCATACTGTCCACGTGATGACAAAAATGTTCACACACAAGACACACGAGAATCGTTCGCACTTTGCCGAAGAGTTCATCTCAGCGTCCTTTGTAGAATGCGATCGCATCGCACAAAACTCACTGGGCATTGCCCACACTTTAAACACAGCTGTCTTCGAATCACAACAGGCAACGTGAAACATGTGACCAGATGTATCTCAATGTGAAGAATAATTGCAAATGTGAATCAATATCTTTTTGATATTCCCGACTCTTCTAAAAACTGTACTAGGGCGCGTGCAGCAGTGTTTTGAAGAGTTTCTGTTAGCCATGGACCCAACACTTTTGCTAATGATAACGGCCGTCTGTCCAATCTGTTTAGTTTTTGTAAGAATTTTTTGCGGGGAACAGCATAACTTTTGCAGTGCAGAAGGAGGTGTTCTATGTCTTCTTCTGCCTCTTTACATGTACATGTAGCGCAGTTTTTCTTATCCTATATCGGAAGCTCTTAGTGTAGGCAGTGCCTATACGAAGTCTGTGAATTACCGTTTCTACAGAACAGCTAATTTTAATTGGAATTTGAAATTCTATTGCAGGATCGGTTTTATTTAATTGTGAATTTTGAGTTCCATTCGCGCACCAAGTCTCTTTGGACAATCGACCACAGAGTTTATTTATTTATTTACATTACCCTCAGGGCACATAAAGGCGTTACAGAGGGGGTGGGTAATATAACAAAAAATGTAGTAAAAAACAGAACACAATAATACAACAAATTAATTAGAATACATGTTCAAACAATACTCAATTATTGGAGGCTTAAGATATGATCGGTTAGTGCAGTCTTGAAGGATGACACGTCCTCAATGGAGGCGATGGAGGGGGGAAGTTTGTTCAAGAAACATCGTGCATCACTCGCCGGGAGAGGTAATAGAGATAAATCGTTATCTTGATGCGCTGCATGTGCCAAACAATCAGATGTGACATTTCCGGTGATTTCACAGTGACTTGGGATCCACTGGAAAACGATATCATGATGTAAATATTTTGCTATGGCGTATGTCTTCGGAATTTCATATGTTAATTTGCCATATGTTTTGTCTAAGTTGATGTCTTTATTACACACTAATGATGATTGCGTGTCACTTAAAATTACCCAGCGAAGTGGTCCTGTCTTTCTACATAAGTAGCGTAAAGCAGAAAGTATAGCGAATAGTTCTGCCGTTGTGGACGATGTAAAAAGACACAGCCGAATATCTTTTCTCTCTTGGTATTCAGGTATATAAAAATCTGACGTAGAACTTTGTTTTCGACATGACCCATCAGTATAAACATTAATACGATCAGCATAATTTTTCTAAAGATGGGATAATGCAAAATGTTTTATTGCAATAGCGGGCATGGCACACTTTCGAGTTAACCCTTGAATCGATGTGACCATTTCTAAAATGGCAAGTCGCCACGGGGGATGAGTTGTGCACGCCGACCAGTATTCATGAGTAGGTAGTAAAATTTTACATTGCATTATATCTGCATGGTTACGGGCAGCGGTTCTTTCCTGAACCGCTCGGCAAAGAGGATGATTAGCGGGTTGTGCCGCCAATCGAAAGTAGTGCCTACAGGCTTCCGTCAATCTAAGCGCTTGGAAAGTTGGTTGACGGGACCCCGCAATGACAAAGGCGCTAGAAGCTTATCTCATCGAATCCCGAAGTAGTTGCCAGGCAAAATAAATATACATGAGCCACATAATATGCATACCATGTGTGTGTCATTGGAGCAGCAGTAAGCATGATAATCAAGTTAATCCTAGACAATCAGGAAAGCTAAGAACAATCATCTGAACCTTCGCTAACGCTACGTTATCCTGGCATTGCCGAGCTAAGCCACTGCAACTTTTTTTTTTTTAGAGTGAGAGTGTAGGGTGAATTGAAATGGTATCCTTCGACGCTTTGTGTGCTATAATACGCATGAAAGGTGTTTTGGCTGCACAAGTTTCCTTGTCGAAAAAAAAGCTGTAAAAGGATTGCAGGTTCATGAATATGCCAACATCGAACACTTTGCGCCAGCGTCAACAAATAAACAAATACAAAAGGTCATTTCAGGTTTATGAACTCTAAGCATACGTCATTCGTCACGCTGCTGTGCCGAGGATTGTTATTGGCGCCTTGTACTTAGAGCGCAAACACATAGCTGTGAGGCAAGCAGAGACTCCCATCACTTACAAAACTGACGTGCGAAAAACCGCTGACAAAGCAGCGTATAAAGAACTTCCGTGTTCTCCAGCTAAGGAAACCGAATGAATTGTTTCGAAATGAAAATAGTAAACATTCAACAAGAACGAAAAATTCGAGGTACTAAGAGACATTTTATTGAAACGGTAAAAGATAGGTTGGAGTTCAGAACTGCGATAAAAATTGGTGCACGTAGGCGGTTTTTACTGTGCTATGTAGATCAGCGATCTCAAGCACACGGTCCGCTGGCCGCGAAGGGCCCGAAGACATCTCGCTTGCGACCCGGCCCGCACATGGCAGTCTTCATCTCATATATATATATATATATATATATATATATTTTTTTTTTTTTCTTAATAATTATGCTCATCGGCTACATAAACGTGACTCGTGTAAAGCACATTTTCTTGAGGTACCCCAACGGTCACCAAATGTTGAAACATAACCGCAGAGGAGGAGGAGGAATAAACTTTATTATCAACGATTTTCATGTTACCACCTATCACTAACGTTCGTCATACAGAAATAGCTCGTCATAAAGATTTTGGTATATATGCATTTCATGAAACGACCGCGAGCGCCCCGAAACCATGTCATATAAATTATGTTTTACTTGGCATGTCTGTTCCAGTGACTTTAAGCAAACCATGAATCGGACGCCCCCGCGTGGTGGAAACGCAGGGGGTGACTCCACGGTCGGTGTTTAAAGGAGAAAGAAATATCTAAGAGCATCTGATTCTCCATTTTTAGGGGCGAAGCTCCTTAAGGCGGCACCCGTTCGTCCCTCGTAGTCTTAGTAGTGCGTAACCAGTCGTAACGCTACTACCAGATCTTGACCTCCAAGGTGGTGCCGGTGGGAGATTTCTCCTGTGCGTTGTTGAACAATAAAAAATTCGCAGCGTGCGCGTTAACTAAAAGCCGAATTCTTCTGTCTCTCATTTCCCATTAGCAGCCATTGGCATGTTCCAGAAGGAAACGTTAGTAGAAGTAGAAGTGTAAGTGTTAGCTGAAAGCCGATTTCTTCTGTCTCTCATTCCCATTAGCAGCCATTGTTTACCTCCAAGGTAGTGCCTGGTGAGATTTCTGCTGTGCGTGATTAAACAATAAAAATTTTGTTCAAAACGCCGTTGATAGATAAAATAAACCAACGAAAGACGCCAGATGTTTTCTCAGAGCAAAACGAAAAGACGCCAGATGTTTCTAAAGCAAAACGAAAAGACGCCAGCTGCTTAACGAAATACGCCAGATGTTTTCTAAAGCAATGGCTTTCTAAACAATGAAAATTCACAGCGTACATGTAAAATTAAAGTGAGCTGCAAGTCGTCATAACTCTCATCGAACCTTTAGTATAAACGCACCCGATCTCACGTCGGTGATGATGTACTGGGCAGAATTCACGGAAGATTCACGGTTTACCGATGAACCTCCGCAGCTTCGCCCACTCATCATCATTCACTCCGTGGATATGCTGTGATTTTTTTCTAAGCTACCCGATTCTTGGTTAATCCCCCTGAATGGGTGTGAGCCAGCATTACAGGATCTACATCTACATCTACAGTTCGTAAATTGGGGACCCAAGACACTGGGTCACCAAGCTGCATTGGGTAGGCTGCTCTTGCGTTGGGAGGACCAGCAGTGCTTGAGAACTGTGTCAAACGCAAGCTGCGTTGGCGCAAACGCATGGGGCGCCACACATGGTGAAATTAAAATCATGTGAGACGCGCGCCATGCAGCGTCGTGGCCCGTGCGGCGTCTGTGTAATCTCGCGGTGACCCAAGACGTCTGGGGACCCACGATAGTTTTCGATTTTCGGGTTTTGGGCCAAAGCGAGCACAAGAGCCCAAGAGTGGAATGGTTTCTGCGCATGCGCCCTGGCGGCTCGCAAGCTCCTTGGTCCCCAAGCCTTTTAGGGCCCCAATTCTGAACCTCTCTATGGTCGACACTTGCAGCGCGTTGGTCAAGCACAAACACGTAACAACTGCGACATTTGTTAGTTCACGCTTGCCCTGTGCATGCCTGTGCGTTCTTTTCGGGCGTCCTTCTTTGTGCTTCAGCGGCGCGCTGCAAGTATCGAGCTGCTTCTCGTTCTTCGTGTGACATTCCAATTTCTAGCTATCGCCTTTATTGCTTCGCCCTTGAGGCGAAACTGACTTGTTTGTATTCGCTCATAATTGTAGTACCTTTCTTAGCAAGTGAATGCAATAAAAATGGCAAAACAGTGAAAACAGAAAAGAATGAACGGCCATTCAACGGCATGGAAGGAATGCAACTTCATTGGTCACATATGAAACAGTGGAATTTGCCAAGGTTACATGTGCATATTCTTAGCAATTAGGAGATGTGCAAGGCTCATTAGTCGCATTTATATGTCAGCTGTTAGCTGTTGAGTCTGTTGAATCAGATTGTTGAATCACCTTGTTTATTCCCTCTCATTAATTTCCTGATTTCCATTATGTTGCCATAGTTTTTAAGGACAATACGTAGTATCATGACTCTTGACACAATTTGACTAGGTGAAAGCGCTGGTTTTGTGCCCAGGCCTTAGTTTATCCTCATTAGAAGTGTGCTATTTATTTCTGCCATGGTTCAGTTCCAGGTTGCCCAATATTCACTCCTAAACACAGTAGGTGCGGTTGATCAAGACCTTGCTAACGTTCACAACCCTTTTAAAATGTACTTATAATCATAACTTTATTGACATCAAAAACTACCCAGATAACGGTAAACATAACAAGAGGACACTTCTGGTGGTGTTTCGCATTTTTTTTACCTCCGTTTGTTTTTCGCCTTGTGCACACTAAGTGAAAAGCTCACAGGGAAATACTTAGCAGCATCTCAATTTTGTATTTATTTCGTGTTTTAAGAAAAAATTACACCATCTCCCGCTAAAGGGGACCATGAGACGATGCGAAGCCGGAGCACTTGCACGATCGCGTTCCGTTGGCGTTCGTTGGGCATGCTACCGACCTCGCGTCGTGGAACGCGAAGAGGGACGCTATGCGCGTCGTATCTTCCATCTAGCCTGGCCGTATATTCTCATAGGGCGAGCGGGGAACGCGGTCGACAGGCGGGCGAGAGGGGGGCAGCGTAGGAGACGAGAGAGAAGGGGAGAGGACGCGCGTGCGCTCGAGCTCATCACGGCGTTGCGAAGGAGAGAATTTCGGCTTGTCTAGCCCGCGTTTCAGAGGAAGAGCGGAAAGGGGGAGGGGAGAGGGAAAGTGGAGAGGGGAAGTGGAGAGGGGAAGGGGAGAGGTTGAGTGGAGAGGAGGTGTGTGGAGAGGGTATGCGCATGCGCAGTAAGGGTGGTCACGCCGCACACCACCGGATTGAGCTCGGCCTTAAGGTACTTCGCATCTAAAACGCCAGGCCTGCGCAGAAAGCGCAGCACAGTCACAGCAAAATCTGGAAGAGCGGCATTTCTAGAGCCCGTTGTAAACTCCTTTGTGGCTACTAATTCAAGTACATTAGCAACGTACCCACTACGCCACAAATAACAATTTTTTGGAAGTTTGGAAGCACCCACCACGACATTATTAATTATTCCGCGGAGAAGCGAGGTACCATCTGTAAGGCATTATGTGCAATTTGTTGATGCGACGGTTGATGGGGATGAAGAATTTTGGCTGAGCCCTTTGTAACGGGTTCGAAGCTTTAAACGACCCACTAGTTACGTAATTCATATTGTGTGACGCCCGGTCGTTATTTAACTGTCTCACCACGCTTTATAACATACGTTAACCAGAGAAACGGAGAGCAGGAGAGAGAGGGAGTTAACTTCATTGAGAGCCTGAGGAAACGGATCATGAGAGCCTTATGGGCTTCCTTGGCAACCAATAGAAGTGCACTTGCGAAGAACCCACTGTGCTATAAATCATCATAATATTTGTGAAATAGGGAAGCAATCAGTATGCAATTTTTTGTCATTCTGCGGAGAACCGTGGTACTCGCTAAACACCTGTAGGGCATTATGTGCACTTTGTTGATGCTGTGGCTGATGACGATGAAGAGGCCTTTGTAATGGGTTGGAAGCATTCAACAACCCACTCGCTGCGAAATTCGCATTGTGTGACGCCCGGTTACAGAATTCGTGTTTGTGTGACGCCTGGTTCTTATTTTACTCTTCGACCACACTACATTACATATGTTAATGTGGTTCCTTCCCGACATAAGCCTGTATAGGGTCTTTTTGCAACGCAGTTTCAAGCACCGGCATGTTGTGTTAGCCATCGAGTGTGCACTTAGTAACGCTTGAGCGCATATTGTCGCTATGTGATTGTACTTTTGCTTGCTTTATTTGTGCTATTATTGTGCACTGTAATACTAAGTGTGATAAATACCATGAAGGAAAAAAAAACCGGCATGGCTCCGAGGTAGAACACTGGGCTCCCACGCAGAGGGCCCAGGTTCAAACCTTGTTCCACCCTGGAAATTTTTTGTTATTTGCTTTTTTTTCTTATTTTGTGCTATAGCAGTTACGGACACCACTGGCGGCGGCGGCGGCGGACAACTACGGCGCCAAAAACGGCAGTTGAAATGATCTCATAACAGCTTTCGCTGTAAAAAGTCTGCAATAGGGATAGTCAAGTGCGAGTCTTTGGTAAGACATTCATTTTTATGGATACAGAAATCTTAGTGGAGTTGTTTTTGTGTAATTTTCAGGAATAGACTTCTGGCAAAGCGGCAAGTGTTGCTTGCCCGTTGGTCTGTGTTCAACACAAGTGTATTGTGGGCATGAGTGTCGGCAGGAGTTTGTTTTGGGGGGTGCAAGGCGGCATAACGTAGCGGCCTGGTGAGCGGGAGTACATTGGTGTAGCTTGGGTGGGGTCAAGTGCTGGTGTGTCTTGAGAGATTGAGGTGCCCTTTGTGCAAACCTCTGCTGATACCCGTGATTGTGGAAACACTCTGATGTGCCTCACTTTACACTATGTCGAACAGCTTGTAAATCGTACAACATTTGGACCAACACTGGTATTGATGCAGAGTGTTATGCGCAATACTGCAAGCAAGCTTTCTGATAGCGTGTGCATTTGAAAATTTTGCGTTGTTTAAAAAGACGCTGAGTGGACCCAGTGTTACTCAGCAAACATAAGTGCTAACAGGTGCAGTTGGGCGAGTTGGTGCATATTCATAGTTAAAGAGCGTGCCAAAAAAATCACAGCACAGAAAAATGATGGGGACAGGATGACGCGCTACTAGCAACTAGAGTGTAATCAAAATCACAGAAAAATATAAGCACACAGTATGAAAACATTACAAGATTAAACAATCGCACACCGACAGAAAGAGCATGAACATGACTAAAAAGCCAAGCACATGTTCAACTTCAGCTGTAATAGTGTGTCGTTCCGTCCCCTTTCTGACTGTGTGTTGTGGTTTCGTTTTCGCGTTTTCTTTACCTATGAACTTAACTCCTGACTGTTTTACAGACGCTATACATGTGTGGTCAATTTCTATTCATCCTCATGGCATATGAAGTCCTCGGATCCAATGTGGAAAGCGACCAGTCACTATTTATAGGAAATTGTTTATTTAGATAATGTGATTGCCTAATTCCAAGTTGACGTTGCAGCCATGGTGCTTGGAATATTTTCAATGTGGTATGTACGCATCAGCCATCAAGTGAAGAATTAAGGGTGAAGAACTTTTGAGTTACAGATGGCACTAGCTGGCATTAAAACATTGAAACACAGCTCTAACAGTTATGCATATTAGAAGTATTGGTATATTGCAGTCATGTGATTATCCCGACAAGTGCCCAAGCACTGTTCCAGAAATTTACAATGGCTTCCAGGTATCTGTGAGCAAATATGTACAGCAACATATGAAGACAACCTTGTCATTTTGTGGGCATTGCTGACTGCTTTTATGCATCTTGGTAAGTGGAGCTACAGTCACACCACAGGTCTATTTTGGGCTTTTTTGTAGGAAACTGAACTACAAAATCATGTTCGACATGTTTTGATGCCGTAGGACAAACTAATGCAAAAAACTGTACAACTGTCTGTCTACACGGTTTCATATTTCCTAAAGGTGATGCTAGCCTTATTGTACTAATAGTTGCTTGCATAAGTAGGCTGACACGAAGTTCCTTGGGTAGCCTATTTCTTTGGGTTGTACTTACATACTGGCACGGTGAAGTGCACACGTCTGTTTGCATCATGATGAGATTTTACATCCTACTTTCTTGCTGCTTTACTGCTATGAAATATGTATAGTGCTTAGGCTGTACTGTATATGTTGTTCCACGTGCTCAGTTTTGGGAGTAGGTTCTGTGCGCGACAATGGAAATATATACCTGTATCCTTACATTGACACGATAAATGCTACTGATTTGATTCCAATAAAATATTGCAACCACTGCTTCTTGTATCAGTTGAAGTATGACTACTTTTCCTGGATGCAAATTGAAGAAATGAATTAGTGCTTGCAAAACAAATTACTGAAACACTCCCTGCTCAATGCTCAATGTAATCAAACGCATTAAACAGAAGATTCACAGATTATGACACATTGTAGAAGAGAAATAGGCAACAGAAAGTTAGGCAGAAAGTCATCACTCTTCGAATGTAAATTGGGTGATCTTTGATCAATAGTAGAGTAACTGAAGGTGGCTGTTGTATATAAACAAAGTTTAACATAGCGTGCATATGGACTAGGGAGCGCACATATGATAGAGTTTTTCCAGTTTTCTGCATATTTGCTACAGCCCTCGTGTTTCTGTGTTACGATTGTGAAATTCTGAATTGCAAGCAAGCCAACCTCTCTGCTGCTGTGATTAAGTAATTCAGCAGAACCATATTTTCTGAAGAACAGCTGTTCCATTGAGGAAAAGGGTAATGCTTTTTTTAGGGGTTACTGCATCATCTGTGCAAGGGGAGGGTCAAGTACACACGGACGTTCAAAAGAGAGAAGTGCAAGTACATTAACTTTTTGCTTTGTGGGAGACCTGTCACTGGTAAACTGGGGAGGTTGTCCTTGACCGTGGGGCACGCGTTAGGCATTCGCTTTAACGCGATGGCGTGATGCTTAACAATAAGACCTAATTAGTAAGAAATGTAGGTAGTACCCGAGTACGAAAGCAATTAAATACTGAATATGCGTTATAGAGAATAACTGAATGCCGCGATAAAGCGTGCATTGCGAATAAGCGCTAATTGCGGAAATATATAAGCGTTCAGCTGCTCAGAAGGCACTGCTGCTCCTACGTGCAGCTCGCGGCTGTACGAACGCTTCAGACACACTTTATGTAGGCGCGTTACAATGTCCTTGTAAATCTGGAATTTTCTGCGTGTGTAATTTTCATATACGAACGCAGGCGGTCTTCGAACAGTTCAGATCACGCTGCCGCCTCTAGACGCGTTCAGCTCGCGGCGGCAGAAATAACGAGAATTGCTCTACAGCACGCGCTTATTGCAAATCAGTTCTGCGGAATCCCGCAATGTGGCGGAAGGGTTAAGAGAGGGAAAATAGACAACCACCCGTTTGTATCACGAAGCCACAAGGGTTGTGGCTTCGTGCTACAAACGGGTGGTTGTCCATTTTCCCTTTCTTAGCATGCGCTTATGCAACGCAGATAGGTTCGGTCATCTGAAGATGCCTTTGTCGCGCTGTATTGACAAATTTCGGGTGAACGAAGCCTTGCCGATATATGGAGAAGCACTCGAGAGGGCACACGTTTATCATATTTCTAGAGGCACGACACAACGAACCGACGAATTCGGAGCCGAAGCTGTTTACGTCAGCCTGCATGGCACCCCACAAATTAGGTATCGACCTTACTCAAGCGCAAACACACGCCGATGGTACAAGAAAAGAAGTCCGGAGATCCGCCGACGGATTACTAGCTAGCCGCTGTGTACATACATTATTACATATATAAGCCCACGAAAAAAGCACGCGAGCATGTGGTGGCAGTGTAGTGTAATGGTTGTGGTGTTTACTTGCAGTGCGTGTGGTCGCGAGCTGCATTCCTCTGTTGTGCGTACTTGTAGGTAAATGTCGTAACCGTGCATGAATACATTGATGTTTATTTTCTAATATGTCCTAGTGATAAATAATAGCAGAAATTGTTCGTTTAATGCTAATATATTGCTTGACAGATATTTTTTTCTCGCTACCGCTCTGGGGCCGGCTATAAAAGGAGGTTTTAAAAACTCTTAAAAGAAGCAGAAAAACTCGCAATGCGCTCCGTTCAATCCCCCAAAGTGAGTTCAATAGAACCACCAAAAGTACCTCCTAAAGACTCTGTTCCATCCAATCACTCCCTTAACAAAGGTTGTAAATAAAACCTCCTTTTGAAGGGGGTTTTGCGTAGTACCTTTAGGGTGCACGCCGCGCAACGAGGCCGAAACTCTCTAAAAGGCTCAAACCGGTTTGCAGTGCATATATAGGATGATTGGTCACGCACAATAAACAGTTGGTAGTGAGCGCCGTGTGGGGTGCGTTCTTGAGTGGATGCGTCTGTGAATGTGAGTGTGTTTTTTGAGCGAATGCCAAGTTGCGCAAAATTATCTTCAGTATGACTAGCGCTGTTTGTTCCCGTCTTACGTGAATTACGATGGCAGAGGGGGAGCAGCCGATAGACGCCGCGAGCGAGCACTCAACCATGGCGTATAGAAATGCCTCCAAATCCGCGACTGGAACAAACATGCGCCGCTGGAGCAAAGCAGGAGCAGAAGTTCTCCCTTTCGGGTGGCGGGTTACCCAGAATACCTTGCGTGTAGTTATTCCCTTCCGCATTAAATTCTATGCAATTCACCCTCGTACACGGCAGTCTCGGCATCGCTGTCACTCTGCAGGAACTGTACCTTTCTGACTATCCGCGATGCGCAGCGCCTATAGGGGCGCCACTGAAAGCCGCGTAGCGGCGGCCGTTGGAACCGCTCGCGGGACGCGTAGCAGACGCCTCACTTGCGCGCGTGCGATTCGCCGGTTGTGCGCGTCCAAGATAATTACTTTTGCGGCAACAGTGTGCGCAAAGGAGCCGCACTTTATAGTAGTGGACATGTGTCCGATGTCACAGCTGTGTGGGACGACAATGTCCCCATACGCGACAAGTGTTTGTCACAGACAATCGACAACAAGCTTCTCCTACGAAGTGGAGCTCATCGTAAGTACACCGCTTTCTTTATAACGTTCAGATCACTAAAGCCTGCATGCGTTGACGCGTGAACCAATGTTTTTTTCTCGACACAGTAGCTTCGTTTACGTGCCATGTGCTGATATAGTAGATTTTGAAGGAGCGCTGTCGCACCGGAATATAGATTTCACAGGGTCGGCCACGTGAAGGGTCAGCGTTGGTAAAACTTTGAAACCAGCACGATAAACTTGTGAAAAAATAAACGATAAGCTTGTCATCATCGGTGCAGAAGCGCAGAGCGAACATTCTGCACCGATGATCGCATTTCAGTGCCATCAATAGGTAGAATGCAGCCGATTTCGTACAGCACACGTGTAATTCCACGGCGCTTTTTTAAAGGAGCCGCACCTGCCCTACATTCTCTCGCATTGCGCTTCGCGCCATTCGTTTTTCAAGTGAGCCAAGGTATCGCGTCTTATCAGTAATAACAACCTCATGTCAATTGTAGTGTCTACAATGCAGGCGAGGCGACCAAGTGTAAACGTAGTAGCGTTCGCTGAAAACGTAGCGACAAAAAAGAAGGAATAAAAACACGGTAATCGTTCGAACACTGCCGTAAACAAAGCGCGATTGCTTAGCTTCTACGTCGTACAGCCGCAATCCACCGCCGCCGTCGCTTTCGCTCATGAAATAGCACCGGAAACCTGTAGATGTGCGTTCCTGGTGATTTTTTGTGTGTGTTTGAGCAGCCGACAACGCAGCAGGTATTTTTCGACATCGCTGAGGCCCGCCAGAATCGTTAGATCACGATGAAAAACACATCCATCCGTGCACTCGCGTATAGACGCTCGCGGGAATACTGCTCGCCGGGCCCCGCGAGCGCTTCCGAGCCATGGCGGCAGATGACGTCGTCGGCGCTTTGCGCATCGCCTATTGAGCAGCGGAAGCAATGCCGCACGATTTGCCCAGCTGTCCAAGCCGTCCGTCATTACTGACAGAACACGCGACCACCGGCGGCACCCTACAAACGTGCTAAAGGAAGTGCGTCACGCCGTGTTCCGGTTCACACGTCCGATTTCGGGGGAGCAACTTTTCTGCTCTATGGATGACGGATGACTCCTGCTCAGAATCTACTCCGACTCTCTCAATGGAACACTTGAATCGCTTCAGCTAATGGTTATGTCGCGTTGAGCTTAAAGGAGCGCTGCGACTCTTCTGCGACTGCCTTATTTGGCGCTGGAATACGTGTGGTAGTGAATGCCGAGACGAATGCAAAAAGAATTACGAAACTTGATGGGCGAAACTTGATGTTATTAGTGTTCAAAGTTCAAAACTCGCGCAGACGACGAGAAGAAGCGTTCCTTTTCGCATTTCACTGTCCCGCTGACGCCAAAGGCCGTTTTCAATTACCGCGCACCTCTTATAAAAAGATACCGGAAGTCTAGCCTCATGGTACCCTTCACACAGTGCCTTGAAACCGCTCTTTTTGACGGCGTTGCAACCATGCCTACGACGAACCATGTGCATCGCCTAGGAGACGGCCTCATGGTTTGTCGTGTAGTGCAAACAGATTCTGGATGATTTGACAGACCTTGCGCGAGCTCTTGGGACATAGCAACGCCCTGCATGTAGTGCCGTATCTGGACACACGATTGCAAATTGAAAGTGCGTCGCTGAGCCCCGCAACGCGAGTATGAATTCGAAGGCCGGGACGAAATGCTGCCGCCCAATGACGCGGAAGGCGTCGGTTGATAAGCGTTTAGAATTGTTGACAGCATTGTGCCGAAATGAGCGTTGCGGGTTTCGCAGGTGTCGGTGTGGCCTGATGTCTGATGTCGCCGATGCCACAATATCACCTGATGATATCGCCTGATGCCGCATATGATGATATCGCCTATGATATTGCCTATATGATGATATCGCCTGATGCCGCAAATGGAAAAACGCGGAACAGTATCGTTTGATTACCATTACCACCAGTTCCACGGCGCACCTAGCGTCGTGTCCGTTGTTTTCAAAGTGAATCAGTAAGAAACAGAAACGATTTGTTTCTGGGAAAGCATAAAAAATCACAGCATATCCACGGAGTGAATGATGATGAGTGGGCGAAGCTGCGGAGGTTCATCGGTAAACCACGAATCTTCCGTGAATTCTGCCCAGTACATCATCACCGACGTGAGATCGGGCGCCTTTATACTAAAGGTTCGATGAGAGCTTTGACGACTTGCAGCTCACTTTAATTTTACATGTACGCTGTGAATTTTCATTGTTTAGAAAACCATTGCTTTAGAAAACATCTGGCGTCTTTCGTTAAGCAGCTGGCGCCTTTTCGTTTTGCTTTTAGGAAACATCTGGCGTCTTTCGTTGGTTTATTTCATCAATCAACGGCGTTTTGAACAAAATTTTTATTGTTTAATCACCCACAGGAGAAATCTCACCACGCACTACCTTGGAGGTAAACAATGGCTGCTAATGGGAATGAGAGACAGAAGAAGTCGGCTTTTAGCTAACACTTACACTTCTACTTCTACTAACGTTTCCTACTGGAACATGCCAATGGCTGCTAATGGAGAATGAGATACAGAAGAATTCGGCTTTTAGTTAACGCGCACGCTGCGAATTTTTTATTGTTCAACAACGCACAGGAGAAATCTCCCACCGGCACCACCTTGGAGGTCAAGATCTGGTACTAGCGTTATGACTGGTTACGCACTACGAGGGACGAACGGGTGCCGGTTTAAGGAGCTTCACCCCTAAAAGAGGTTTTACTCTTTTTAGGGCTCAGTAATATGGCCTACCTACCACCACATGAATATTACAATGTACTTGTCGCGTCAAGCCAATCAAAACGCACGTCCTTTGCGTCGCTGCAGCATGATGAAACGTGACTTCCCATCACAAAAAAAGCCGATGTATGTCGCTGTACATCGAAATCAGTGTAGTTTGTGGGGTGAAATAAAATTATAACAGCTTCGTTTTCGGCGTAGTCTCTTGCGCAACGATGTCGCCGCATTCCACAGTACTATAACAAGCGTTGAAAACGACATGCTTAATTTGTGTCGCACGGCCCCTTTAAACAGTTGAGCTGTTATAAAAAAAGCGACGTCGTTTGGTACTAGTGCCGTCTGCTAAACTGCTACTTCACATCGTGATGTCTGCACTAACCAAGCTGCTACGTAGCTGAGAGGGTGAGAGAAAAATGCACTCGGCGACAACTTTTCTTGACAGCACTTTGGAAGCTACAGAACCGAAAGGCGCTACCACGCCAAAAAATAGTACTTACGTTTACTGACAATTTTCTCATTTGCTTTGCAGAAATAAATACTGCATTATTTATCATGCGACTCAAACAATTGCGGGAAGTTATAGGTAAAATACAGTTAGTGTTCACTTTGCAACAATGCTTTTCTTTTCTTTCAATTTCTTAGACAGCACGACATTTTCAGCACGCCCGTTTTCCAATGTAAACATGGCATCGATGACGCAGTGGGTCAGTGTGCGGCCGCAAACGCGCTGTTTAGTTCAAAAAGAAAAATATACTCCTAATAGGACACTGAAATGTACACTGAAATATCGGAATGTTTCACCCATTCACATGTTTCGTGTACATGTTTTTAACGATGCGAGCGAGCAAATCAGACGCAAGCTGTCGGACTACCTGCGGAGCAACACGAATGTCCGCACGCCCCGCCTACGTAGCCTTCGCTCCACTGTCAAGATAAGTTCTCGCCGAGTTCAACGCTGGACCTCTTCTACACCTTTTATTTCGAAAGGCACTGTGCAGTATCTCTGAACTGTCTAGGCGCATCGAACGGACCCTGTGTAGCACCCGATTGGAGCCGCTTTGCCGAGAAGTGAAATTCAAGAGGTTCAGCAAAAGTTCAGCAGTCCCAGTTGGATACCTTGACCCTTTTAAGCCTACCATATTGAAATCCGCTCGCCAGGTTCACAACGAACCATTCTTTTATCCGAAATAAAAGCCAGACACAGCAATAGGTAAATCAATGAGTGCGTTCGACGCCCGAAGACCGAAGACTAGGCAAATCTGTGCGCTACGTGTCATTCCCACGGTGGCGCAACTATCGCAGGTCCAGAGTTCCCGCTAGTAAATATTGTCACGTGGCAGAGACGTTGACGAAGACAGCAGTCAAGGTGGTAAAGATGAAACTCTTTACTTGGGCGAATGTGTGCAGGGAAATTGAAAACTATCAAAGAAACGCCACAGGGTGAGGTCATTTCGCCTACACTCGGGCCATGCTTGGACTAGCCAAAAACTTCAAAAAATTCCTGACATTCGTCATTCTCTATACGAGGATGGCACACCAAGGCGCACCAGATTCTTACCGAAAGCAGCAGAGAACTGGCCGTTAGCTATACCTCAACAGTGACTTGCGCCATGAAACACGAGAGTGTTAATGGGAACCTTTATGCAGATGGAGTGGCTGGAGGTTTCACTAATTGCCGAGCTGCCGATGCCAACATCGTGGAAAACACGACGTCCATCGATCCTAGTCGCAAAGCGGTCCTGCAATATTACAGGGAGTTGAGGAGACTACTCAGCACCGCGCAAGAATCTTTCGGTCGTGGATATTGCTGCGGTGCGTAGGCTCCAAACGAACACATTATGCAAACATTGAGAGACTACATACGTAGTAACCCGCAGCATAGAAAGACATATGCCCATGGTATGGGAGCACACCGACACTCTACCACATCACATGGGAATGCACAACTCACATCGAAGAGCAAGAAAAGGATGATACTGTTACGATCGGCCCCTGTGCCGAAGAGGAAGCGGCGTCCCCTGTTCTTTGAACAAGGCGCCGATGGGCTTCTTGCCTGCTGACGGCCGTTCAAACACTTGAATTGTCCTCCCGAGACGGGAAGCGAGGTGCCATGCAGTCCGACATACCAAGGTTTGACGAGTCGACCGTAGTGGTTTCCTGTCGCCAAATCTTCCTTGAAGAGACAGCGGCGTCAGCGCGGATGACAACCAGTCCTGCTATTTGAGCGATGAGGTGCTTCGAAGCGGCGGCTCTTTTGATGCCCGGTTGTCCGAGCGTGTAACCCATCGCCCTACGGCCTTCACATGGCAAGGAAGGTGCCACAGGTCCAGAGTGTGATGGTTGCGCCCCATTCGAGGACGTTGACCTGTGCGGGTGTCGGCGGCACCCTCACCCTATCGGACGGCACTTGATTTAGGGATCTGGAGAAAAGTGACCCTTTAAAATGAGCCTCCGCGGCCTCATTCGACGCGAAATCATCGTCATGTAGAACGCAATGTTCGTCATGTAAGGAAGTACTCGCCATGTCAATAATGCGAGTAAACCACGTTAAGTTTCCCTTGAGTCTCTTCATGCTGCCTCTACATCTCCCTCCCGAGTCTCCGGTGCCTGCTGAGGGCGGTCGCAACAATACCAGATTGACATGGGAGGTATTGCTGTCCAGCCCTGCCCTCCGGGACCAGGTCAGGCTGGTCCACATGGCCACATGGCAAGGACCAACGGTTCCTTGGTATAGGGGCCCCACCACACAGCGTTGCCTTGTTTTAGAGGCAACGAAGTCTGTTGCGCAAATAAAGGTCTGCACTGATAGCGGCGAACAGAGCGTCAGCCATCGGTACTCTGCCAAGCGGTAAAGCGCGTAGGCTTTACTACAGGTGCTACGGAAAATTCCAGCGCAATCGCTGGTGGCCGCGTTCGCTGCCAAATAAACTAGACTGTTCGCGTCCTGCGCGCAGGCTTAACAGAATGATCACGAACAATCGCGAAGCTTCTCAAACATCGTAGCGCGGTATGCGCCGGCCGCTGCTAACAGTCTTCGCAGGTGAAATCAAAATGAAACGCGCGTAGCATTATTGCGGGAAACTCTATGACGGCCACTACGCGCCTTCATTCAAATTTCCTCACTTCCATGGCAAGGGTAATTCCCATCTCGTCCTGAAACTTCAATGATGGCTATCTCGAATTACGTGCTCCTTTTACGGTATATAAGAAAATGGTTTGTTCACAAATTCTCATGCACCTTCTAATATAAACAACTCCGCCCAAGTCAATACTGAAAGGTTAATAATAATAATAATAATAATAATGATAATAATAATAATAATAACGTTTATTTCCACCAATGCAAAGTTGATGGGAGGGGGGGGGGGGTGAGAAGAAAAGCGACTGTCTGCTTGACTACGTTCTTACCCCCCTATACATCAGACAGAGGCCGGCAACAGAACGCAAGGTCTGACGAAGTTATACAACACTGTAGAATTTAGTAATAACACAAATTCCAAACAGCTGGCTGCGGTGCTGGCAGAAAAAAAAACACAATGCAATAAGCATATATACAAGACTAGATCAAACTACAAATACACTAAACACAAAAATTACGCGTAACAGTGTTGGCTTTTTCCTTATTTTTATTTTTAGGCAGGTAATTTCAAGAAGTTTTAATTGTCAGGTCAGTTGATAAGATATTGGCGTAGTTGAGGAAAGGTAATGTCTGCTTAACAATTTTAATTTATTTAGTCGGAACAGTGTCATTTCACTGCGGCAAGGTATCTCCGCCTCGACGTAGAGATTGTGGCAAAAAGAACAGGAGCCTTAGTGTGATGCATGCTCACAAGAAATCTGGATTTTATACAAAAAATATACACCTTCTATATCGCCTCTCTTGCCTCCGATATGTGCCCTGCAGTATTTCTCCTAATAAACGTATAGAAATAAATCAGTAAAGCGCTATGTGAACAATATAAATAGCGTAGAATCAGTGGGTTTGCTATACTCGCGATTACGGTAAGGATTCGTGTGGCAGGCACAAAATTTCACCTTCATTTCTATTTATTCAGAGTGTTAATTCAGATTTCAATGTATTTGTTGGCTGCGCCGACGAGCGTGTTTCAAAAAAGTTTCACTCGGGTGTTTTCAAGTCTACACCGCCAGTAACATAGAAGCTTGCTTTGCTTATTTCACCCCTCCATAGTTATTTGCTGAATTGTTTACACATCCGTGTCCACAGACTCATAACGAGCGTTTCTGACGTTATCAAACGCTAAATGTGTGTTTGTATGAAATGTATACATTTCCAAACTATTGTTTTTCTTGGAGTGGAGGGAACATCTGTCATGTGCGGGGGAGATCTGCGCACTTTTCATGACGAAACTCGCATGAAGGGTTGTTGGCGATCTGCGTCAAGTCGTGTCGCGGAACTGGTGATGTGTTGGTAAGCAACGCCACGTTCATGAACAGTGTCCTGTTTACTGTATTTACAATGTCATTTTCTAGGAAGTGCATACCGCACGATTCAATTTTCTGGAGGCGCGTAGCATACGGCGATGATTAAAAAGAAAACGACGTGGACGTCATCTGTGGCAGGAAATTGAAGATTCCGATGATTTGGGGCTACTGAACCATGTATACGTTTATAACTGCCATCGGTGGCTTTCGCAAGTGAGCAGCATCAAGAAGGAAAGTTCAATCTGTCATGCTCTCTCGCGAGTGCATGACCTCCGTCCGCTAAAAACATAATGGGAGCGCCCACCTCCAGTATCTGACGCATAGGAGGCAACTGAACCCAGTTAAAAATGACAACAAAACTTGCCATGGGGGCAACAGAAATTGCTGTTGTTTCATCACGGTTTGTGGGTAGGTACTGGATATTGCTGATGAAACTAAACTCTCGTTTTGTGCGACACATTTTTCCAGCCCTGCGCGATTTCGTGCAAGCTGCGCAGGGCTCGGGCACGGCACAGTTTGTGGGCACTTAGCTGGTCATGGCTTGGCTGCGCTTTTGCCCTCTAACATCTATCATTCTCTCCCTCTGCTATACTATATTAGACATTGCTATGTTTGCGCTTTCTATCAATTTTTTTTATCTGTGTCTTTCTTCTATCTTTCTCTCTTTGTCTATTTCTTTCTGTGTCTTTCTGTCTTCTGTTCTCTTTCTACCCTTTCTTTGAATCTTTTTTTTTTCAATCTCTCATTCTTTCTAACTGCTTCTTTTTCTCTATCGCTCTGTACTCAATTTTCCCCTGCTTTTTTATATCCTCCTAACCGTAACTTTCATTCCCCACCCGCATGCTATACTCTACTAAGCAAGGTCATGCTATGCTCTGCTAGCGTGGCCTGGATTGCCAAATTGTTCCGACGTCTGCCTTCGCATCATGAAAAGGCGGCTCATATACTTCTATACTACCAGCGAACACGGGCAAGGACTACACAGAAAGACATAGCACAAGCGCGAGACTTCAACTCCAACAGGTGTAGTTTAGCGGTTGTCCCGTATTTTTCGGTGGGTTTTTTGTGCGTGCTCGTAAAAGCACGCACAGAAAGCATTCTCTCAGTACCAACTAGCCCAGCTAAATGCATTGGCGGGTTCGAATATCGCCTCACCAAAGAATTTTTTCGGCAATAAGTTCTATCTTTCAATATTTTCTTTCTCTCTCTCTCTCTCTCTGCGCACTTTCTCTCGCCAATCAGTGCTTTTGCATCCCACGCGGGATAAATAGGCGGACGCGTTCTTGGAGCGAAGGAGTAGAAGAAAAAAGACAATGAAGAAAAGGATGAAGAAAGCGCGTGCTGGTTCATGATGATGATAATTTTCATGTACGACACACGGCGAACCTCTGCCTTACAGCTCTGCTGCAAAACGTGTGTCGCTTTTTTGACACAACAGAGCTCAAAAAGTACCTCGCGACAAATTATAGCGCAGCAACAGTACGCCATGCCCCAAAATAGGGCAAGGTATCAGAACTATCTATCGTCGTATTTTGCTGTGTTTTCAAACTGCAATGTACGGGAAGAACCAGAGCCATACAAGTCGCTGCGCGGAGGAGAACACACAACCGGCCAACTTGAATGAATGAATGAATGAATGAATGAATGAATGAATGAATGAATGAATGAATGAATGAATGAATGAATGAATAAGTTTTTATTTCCTTTGTCAAAAAAGGAGGGGACGGGACTAAAAGCCACACAGGTGGCTTGACAAGGGTCCCGACTCCCTATTACATGGCAGTGCAGTGGACATTCATAAAAATAAGTGCAATCTAACACTTAAAATACAATAGTTAATCAAAGTGAACATTTATACAATAGTTAAAAGAAGTAGTATCTACACTTTAGCTAACAAAATAACAACGAATTATTACACACTCGACGCAAACATGAAACTGAATGGATACATGTATCGGTACATTGCAAAAATAAGAAACACATCGTTTAACACATCACAAAAAAATGAAAATAGAGCGTAAGTTCATTCCTGCGTGCTATGTAATTCTGTGGCGATCTTGCCCATACAGTAATGCTTGATATCTTTATTAGATACTACTGAAGGATCGAAGTCATCATTTAAAAATAGATTGAATAGTTTAGGCACTGTGTAACTCAATGACTGCGTGCAACCGTATGCCCTAGGGGTGGGTACAGCCCACCGTTCCTTGAATCTGGTATCCTTGGTAGACCTATTTTCTTTCAGCTTTGCTAAAGTGACAATGTAGTTTTCTTTATTTCGCAGGAAACACCGGCACATCAGTGTTAACCTGTAGTCAAATAAACTAAATACAGGCATAATATCATATTTAGGAAAAAGTTCAACAGTAGAATAAAGATAAGGTACATTTGCTATATAACGGACATCTTTTGTTGCGATAGCAATTATATGGACAGTCTCCACTGATTCTTGCCGCCGTCATGCACCGTATATGTATGTGTAGACATACAAAAGTCCCAAAGAAAAATAAAAAATAAAATAATATAAAAGTCCCAAAGAAAAATGCTCCCGAAGCGCGGAATCAAACCAGCGACCTCTTCCTCCGCCACAAAACCCAGATCCCACAAACGCCACAAAACGCAGATCCTTCAGGTAGCTAACGGCGATCGTTATGTACACACCCTTTACCGCTGGCAGTACTCCGAGACGGCAGGCGCTTATAAGCGTTTCTTGATTACCATAGAGATGGCGCGAGGAGCGCAACGGGCGAATTTAAAAGTCGTCAGCCAGCTCGCTCGCTTCTTCTAATATTGCCACCATTGCCAATTGAAAGTGCGTCGCTGAGCCCCGCGCAACGCGAGTATGGCTTCGAAGGCCGGGACGAAACGCTACCGCCAATGACGCGGAAGGCGTCAGTTGATAAGCATTTAGAATGGTTGACAGCATTGTGCCAAACTCAGCGCTGCGTGTTTCGCAGGTGTCGGTGTGGCCAATTTCGCCTGATGCCGCAAAAGGCTAAACGCGAAACACTATTGTTTGATTACCATTACCACCAGTTCCACAGCGCACCTAGCGACGTGTCCGTTGTTTTGAAAATACATTAGTCAGAAAGAGAAATTCTTTGTTTCTGAGAAATTATAGAAATAGGTTTTGTTCTTTTTAGGGCTCAGTTATATCGCCTACCTACCACCACATCTACCACCACATGAATACTACAAGGTACTTGTCGCGTCAAGCCATTCAAAACGTACGGCCTTCGAGTCGCTGCCACGTTATGAAACGTCACATCCCATCCCAAAAATAGCTGATGTATGTCGCTGTAGTCCGAAATCAAGGCTGTTTATCCGGTGCAATAAAACTAAGAGGTTCGTTTTCGGCGTAGCCTCTTGCGCAACGATGTCGGCGCATTCCACAGTACTATAACAAGCGTTGAAACAACATGCTTAATTTGTGTCGCAGGGCCCCTCTAAACAGTTCAGCTGGTAAAAATAGAAGCGACGTCGTCTGGTACAAGTGCCGTATGCTGCACTGCTACTTCACACCCTCATGTCTGCACTAACCAAGCTGCAACGCAGCTGAGTGTGTGCAGAAAAAGCTCAAAATATGCTCGGCGACAATTTCTCTTGACAGCACTGTGGAAGCTACAGAACCGATAGGCATGCCTGTGACCACGGTGAAAAATAGTACTTACGTTTACTGACAATTTTCTCATTTGCTTTGCAGAAATAAATACTGCTTTATTTATTATACGACTCAAACTGTTGCGGGAAGTTATACGTAAATTAGCGTTCACTTTGCAAGAATACCTTCCTTTTAGGGGCGAAGCTCCTTAAAGCGGCACCCATTCGTCCCTCGTAGTCGTAGTGCGTAACCAGTCGTAACGATAGTACCAGATCTTGACCTCCAAGGTGGTGTCGGTGGGAGAGTTTTCCTGTGCGTTGTTGAACAATAAAAATTCGCAGCGTGCGCGTTAACTAAAAGCCGAATTCTTCTGTCTCTCATTCCCCATTAGCAGCCATTGGCATGTTCCAGTAGGAAACGTTAGTAGAAGTAGAAGTGTAAGTGTTAGCTAAAAGCCGACTTCTTCTGTCTCTCATTCCCATTAGCAGCCATTGTTTACGTCCAAGGTAGTGCCTGGTGAGATTTCTCCTGTGCGTGATTAAACAATAAAATTTGTGTTCAAAACGCCGTTGATTGATGAAATAAACCAACGAAAGACGCCAGCTGCTTAACGAAAGACGCCAGATTTTTTCTAAAGCAATGGTTTTCTAAAAACCCGCCACGGTGGTCTAGTGGTTATGGCGCTCGACTGCTGACCCGAAGGTCGCGGGATCGAATCCCGGCCGCGGCGGCTGCATTTTCGATGAAGGCGAAAATGTTTGAGGCCCGTGTACTTAGATTTAGGTTCACGTTAAAGAACCCCAGGTGGTCGAAATATCCGGAGCCCCCCACTACGGCGTCTCTCATAATCATATCGTGGTTTTGGGACGTTAAACCCCAGATATTATTATATTATTATTATGGTTTTCTAAACAATGAAAATTCACAGCGTACATGTAAAATTAAAGTGAGCTGCAAGTCGTCATAACTCTCATCGAACCTTTAGTGTAAACGCGCCCGATCTCACGTTGGTGATTATGTACTGGGCAGAATTCACGGAAGATTCACGGTTTACCGATGAACCTTCGCAGCTCACTTTAATTTCATCATCATTCACTCCGTGACTCATCATCATTCACTCCGCGGATATACTGTGATTTTTTCTTTCAATTTCTTAGACAGCACCACATTTTCAGCACGCGCAACTTAGAAGCCTGCTTTGCATATTTCACCCCTACATATTTATTTGCATATAGGTTATGTATCCAGCGAGACACAAAGTGCGGCAATAATTATCGCTGTCAGCCGCCTAATTACCTAAAATTGAATAAAGTACTTTTTATTGAGTGCAGCAAGCGGGCATGTTTGTATTGAAAAGTTGCTGGCAGTCGCGTTTCTACACAGTTCCACTTGGAAGAATTCTTCTAGCATGTCTGTGCCCCTGGATAAACCGCTGCAAAGTTTATTTGCGGTTACCACGATTCCGCATGCAAGACAGTGAGCACACGCGCAAAGCTCCTCCCCGATGTGACGAGCAGTCAGTGCTTGCAATCGCCAGCCGGTAGCAAAAGGGTAACCCTTTTCATCTTTGCCTATGCCTTCGACCCGTTTTCATATTAAACGCCACACGCAAATACCGCGGCAGATCGGACGAGCTATCTCCGCTTCAACGTCGAGTTTGTGGCAAAAATAACAGGAGCCTTGCTGTGAAGCATGCTTACAAGAAATCTGGATTTTATAGAAAAAAGAAGAATGAAGCTTCCAGCTGGTTCCTGCGGATGCCAAACAAGCATGACGGCAAACTCAAGATATCCCGGCAAGCGTTGGGCCCCAATACTGCTTCCGGACTGATAGCTTGAAGCCTGTGAAGTGCAGATGTCGCATTTGGAATGCGCGTTTGTAGCTGCATTGCCATCTTCTGCAAAATATAAAACACTGCTCTCCAATGCAGATCTGCACCTGGACAGGTAATCCACTTGCCACGAGTAGTTCTGCAAATGCTGCTCCGTGGTCGGCTTGTACAGCGTGTAGGTAGCTGTTACTCTCCATGTTTTTTTTTTAATCCAGGGAGAGCAGGTCACCGCTGCTGTTGTGCCGTAACATGACTGGCTTCAAGACGCGCTTAGGAACATCTACGTAAACTTTTTTCAGTTCTTGAAAAGAAGTCACAGTTTCACCGCAAGGGCGAAGCAATACAAGCGATGGCAACAAATTGTAGGGTTACATGAAGTGAGGCTGGCAGCTAAAAATTTTGTATCCGATCTCGCGTAACTACAAAACGCTGGCGTAAGAGAATACAGCCACTTCAGGGAGAGATGCTCTCCGCATAGTCACTTTGCGTTGAGAGCGCAGCACGGAGAAGGGCATACGAGCCACCCGCTGTGATGGCTTTCGATATAGCGCGCGCGCCAGCAATGCGACCGCGCCCTTAGACTGAAAGTTCAAAGTCCCCCCCCCCCCTCCTCTGTGTCTTCGCGTCTTTTTTCATGCTCGTTAAAGATGGGTGGGGCGTTTCCTGTCTGCTTCGATGGCAGGCCTCCGTTTCATTTTCTTATTTCGCGCGATAGTGGTTACGGACACCGGCGGCGGCGGGCAACTTCGGCGCCAAAAACGGCCCTTGTACTGATCTCATAACAGCTTTCGCTGTAAAATTTCTGTAGGCTCTCAAACTCACCCAAGATTCTTTTGATACAATCGTAGATTGCTAACCATCTCGTTGGTGACAGAGACAGAAGCTTTGGCGGCTCTACCTTGTCGCTATCATGGTCTTCCAACGCAGATTGTACAATCCCTTGTATGCAGCAAGCCTTATAGAGCTGTGAGCAAAGTAATTGTGCGATTCACGGACCATGCACTCCAGTGTTGAAGGCATTGTCTGCATCGACTTGGCGGTAACGAGGTCTAGTGAGTGGCACACACACTTTACCAGAATCAAATATGGATTTCCATCCCTGAACCATTTCCACAGAGAGTTGTGCTCTCCGCACATGAAGTTTGCACCATCTGTCGCTATTGCAACACAGTCTCTAAGAGCTAGCCCGTGATTAGACAGTAATGTTCGTGACGCACTGATGCATCACTTATGCCGTTCCGTTCGCCGCTTCTTTCAAATCGAAGAGAGTGTCTGAGATGCAGTTCGTTTCGGGGTTGAGAAAGCGAACAGAAATGCACAGATGTTTTGTGGCGGAGACATCCGTGGAATCACCTGGCATTAAGGAGCACGCAGGGGCTTCCTTTACCATTTGATCCAGCTTGCGCTTGAAGTGTGACGCTAACACGTTCTTGATGACAGCTGCGCGATTGGTACGGTGCATTTGCAAGTTTCCGTCGAATTCTTTTTGCAGAATTCGACGTAGTGGTGTACAATGCTATTCGCACTTCACGACTTCCTTCTTCAAAATTAGCCTTGCTAAACTGCTAACCTGAGGCAAGAACTGCTTGAGCTGCTGTGCGTCAGGCACAACGTAATTTTTCTGTTTCTTAGAGTCAGCTTGCTTCAAGAGATCCGTGTAATGAGGCCTCAATACACAGCGACTGTAATTGCACTTCACCGCTTGTCCATTTTCTGTCGACGACATCCTGTCTGGAAAGTGTTTCGATACTGAAAAAATAAAGAGGTCATGACTTAAATGTACAAACTCCGTCTAGAAAGATAATGGCGCTGTGACAGGTAATTTGGCAAAATAATAAATTTCCTCACTCGCTTTAGAAAATCGCGAATGTAACTCATGTGTGCCTTGTTAATACAGAAACCATCACACCGCCAGTGGCAAGAGTAGCGAACCTCCCCGACCCCTTGCGTTCCTACGATACGATACAATCATCCGTGCAGAGTAAGATAACCACGGAGCCCGTGCACCAACACACATCTTTAAGCTCTTGGACCCGGAGCCATTCATCACGAAATTTTCGCTTCGCATTGCGTGTTCCCCCTTTTGTTCCCCTCAAGAAGAAAGGGTCGGTGTGCGCAGCTTTCCTGCACATAAATGAATGACTTTCGCTGCAGTGAAATAATGTAAAAATAATTCACGGACTTAATTACAAAGCAACGCAAACTTCTTCGAAAATACTGCGTAGCCTTCGCAATGCTCACAACACGCTTTCTGTGCGGTCAAGCTTG
The DNA here is from genome assembly GCF_013339695.2 of Rhipicephalus sanguineus. Classification (NCBI taxonomy): domain Eukaryota; kingdom Metazoa; phylum Arthropoda; class Arachnida; order Ixodida; family Ixodidae; genus Rhipicephalus; species Rhipicephalus sanguineus. Next base: position 206,164,589 of record NC_051177.1, read on the forward strand.
AGCTGCACTTTCACCTCAGCGCAGATTCTGAATGCTTTTCACTTTGGAAGGCTACCCAGAAATTCCGATTTTTTAAGAAGTCGGCCGGCAAGGTATCTCATTACCAAAAGTAAACTATACGATTCGAATTAAGCCGTGTTCAGGCTACGTGCGCAATGTACGGATTGTCGGTAAGGATCGTGGCCGTAAATGTAATCAGCGTAATGGGCTTGTTCAGACGTAGTTGTATTTATAGTAAAGTACATAACGTTTGGGGCGTAAATGTTGGCGTGCCCACGACATTTACAACTATGATGCTACCGTTACATGCGACCAATGGGCAAAGCAGACGGGGCTTCTGTCCTCCCCAGATTCCACGTCTTCATGCGTGTCTTGAAAGTCATGCACTAGCGTGTCTGTGCAGTTGGTTTGCCGGTGTGTCTATTGCGTGTGGGCACGTGGCCTGGCAGCCCAGCCAAGGCCAAACACGCGCACCTTGCTAGGCTGCAACAACTGTAGCGAGGACGCAACGCACTTTCAGACCGGTGTTTGGCGCGTCGTAAAAAACGTACCTTACCGAACAGCTCAGTGTGAACATACTAGGTCGGTAGTAACGCAAACGGACGATGCAGCTGTTACGCGATACGACACTCGTGAGATATGCGACTGTAGTCTGAATCCGGTTTTAGGGGGTACTGCAGCACTGAATAAGTCGCCAAGTTATTCAGCGCACTTCGAACTTTGGTGGTACAAATGGTCGGAACACGCGGCCAAACCGTCGTCTAGCCACTTTAGGAGCGATACTTTAGAGACGCTTAAAGCACCTAAAGCAATCAACTACTTGTGCAACATCTCCGCCTCGCGGCACGCAAACCAGTCTGCTGACTTGCATTTCACTTGGATGCCGCTGAGAGACGCGGCAGTACCTCGGGGACTTAGATAAATTGAAGAGACGCACACGAGTTACTGGACGGACGTACCGAATGGTGCGTAATGTGCGCCTTCAACTGGTGGGTCTCAAGCCAACAAAAATAGAGAATGTTGTCGCACATTCTTTGGGAAGACACTGCAGGCTTAAAAAGAATAACTCAAGCGAGACCTAAGCTGAAAATCGCCAAAAATATGTCATGTGGCCTTTCATATTTTTATGTCATCCCGGGCCTTGCAAATTCGCCAATTAGGCGAAAAGTAGTTACCAGTGGCAACGCTGCCTGAGTTGTAGCTTGGTTAGTGCAGACGTGAGGGTGTCAAGTAGCAGTACAGCAGACGGCAATTGTACCAGACGTCGCCGCTTTTTTTTTCAACGGCGGGCCTGTTTAAGCTGCACGGCCTAACCGCACTTCCTTTACCCCACCAGTGGTCGCGTGTTTTGGCGGTAATGACGGGCGACATGGACGACTGGGCAAATCGTGCGGCATTGCTTCCACCGCTCGATAGGCAGAAAGATCCACTTCCTGCATGGTGACGGCGATGCTGAGATTGCCGTGTACGAGGGTGAATGGCATAAAATTTACTGTGGGAATGAATAACTACACGCAAGGTATTCTGGGTAACTTGCCACCCGAAAGAGAGGATTTCTGCTCCTGCCTTGCTCCAGCGGCGCATGTTTGTTACAGTCGCGAATTTGCAGGCTTTGGGCACCAGCTCACCAGGGAATGAGAGGGAACGAGGAGGCCCGAGCTCTCACTTACGGGTCAACCCCCGGAACCTCCCAAGCTACCGAACTTACAAAAAGAAGTGAGAATATGCTCGCATAGCAGGAAATCGTAGCACACTACAGGCTGTATCGGAAAGTACACCCAGGTGCGGACAGATCGCTCAGTAAGAAAGACGAGGTTATGTGGCGAAAGTTGCAGGCGGGGTTTTTTCCAAACTCCGTACTTTACAGCCGCCAGAAGTTTTCCGGTCCCAGTGAAAATTTTGTGATGAGGAAGCGAATTCGGTCCACATGGTGCGGACATGTCCGAGTCAGAACGATGGTTTCCGCACTCTAGAATCCTCGGAGGTTCTGCTCCGAAGCCCAGACCACAACGTCCACTGGGACATCATCAGCCAAGCCCTTGCTGCTGCCATGTCTCAAGGGATTCCGGCCGACGGCTATGGGCTACGGCCAATGTCTGACGTGATTGACGAATTTTTAAAAATAAAGTTTTCTCTCTCTCTCTTCCTCTACGCCACACTCGAGTGCTCGCTCGCGGAGTCTCTCCGCTGGTCCGCCTCTGCCATTGGAATTCAACATAAGACGGCAACAAACAGCGCTAAACCCGGGATGGTGGGAGCAAGCAACCCGATTTGTGTTCTCTGACCTTCCCATGTCTACGCTGGTTGTTCCCATACTTTGTGCATTCAAGTAGTTAGCATTGTGCCTGGCGCGTTGCCGATGTGGACCTTAGAAGCCACGTAGAAAGAATCGCGTCGTTGAGATCATCTCCGCCAGGTGCTGCAATGGTCTCAGCTGCTCACACTCTTTGAACAAACTCAATAAATTATTATTCATTAATTACGCTGACGCTGGTTAGGCCCTAAAGTCCAGTAATGCTCCCACATCATATGTATTCTATATAACTCAACTTGATCCATAATCATTGATTTATGTTTTTAGAAGACATTTTATGAATACGCGGAAAACCGGAAGTGCTCAAGCGGATATGCTTGGAAGAGAAACAAAAGTGTCACTCTGTGCTCGTACCACTAAAAATCGCAATAGTGGCAAAATTAGGAATCACAATATCATACAAGCTCCAAGAAATGTACTACAATTAAAAGCCAGTAAAGAAACATTCGATTCATATTCAATCGAACTGTAGTAGAAATAAGTACACTTACACAGTGGAAATGAATGGCATAAGAGTAATTCAGGAAGAAGCACTCAATAGTGTTACGTGCAGTAGCTGGTGAGGTGCCGATTATACAAGTCGGCATTTTTTTCCGTAAAGGATCTTAATTGCAAGTTTAAATACGTCAGTTCTCGCAAAATAGTGAGTTGGATACACGAGGCGGGTATGATGAGTGCGCCGGGGCGCAACTGGAGATAAGTACGGTGCTTGGTTCAGCGCGACCCAGCCCGGGCATAACCCGAGCTCAAGTTCACTTTTGAGAGGTGGAAACACGGCTCGCGCCATGCTTTGACAACGCATACTCGAACGCTAGTTGCTGCGATGTCAAAATATATTTTTATTTTGGTTCAGCCGAGGTAATAAGCAAGTGGCGACAAAGTAGCGAAGTAGACAACGTTTTTTTTCTGCCATCAGCGACGTAAAAAACCAGCGAAATTGGCGCAAAGTAGGGAAACATGGCAACCGTGGTAGGGCCTCGTCGTACGCTGGAAAAATAGCCCTAGCTTCTGCAGGTGCGAAATTCCTTGCCGTAAATCCGGAACACAGAGGCATAGTGGCTGCTGGGTCGAGCGCGGCGACAGTTCGAGGGGGACGCACAGGATGATTGGGGCGATGCCCACTAATCGACCGCCATTCGCAGGAGAAGCTCTTTTCGCAGCGACGGGCTGATTCGGTGTGTCGACGTTCTAACGAAGGTCAGCGGTGGCAGAATCTCTTTTTCAGACTGACATACGACGGTGGTCTAATGGTTATGGTGCTCGGCTGCTGACCTGAAGTTCGCGAGATCGACCTCCGCCTTGTATTTTCAATAGATGTGAAGTGCTAGAGGCCCATCTGCTTAGATTTGGATGCACGGTAAAGAACGCCACGTGGCGTTCTACGCTACGAAAAACAGCCCTCCGCTACGGCCTTCCTCATTATCGTATTCTGGCTTTGTCAAGTGTAACCTCAAGAATTATTGATTTTTATCTACTCAAGAGGGCGTGGTGTGCAGAGGTGCAAAAGGTACACGTTGGCCGGTGGTGTGTTCTCCTCAACCCAGTTCGACTTCACGGCGACTTCCATGGCTTTGGTCCTTTCCGCACATTTACTTTGGAAAATACAGCAGAATACGATGACCGATAATTCTGATGCCTTGACCCATATTGGGGCGTGGTGTGCTGTTGCAGCCCTATCATCTGTAGGGAGGTTCTATTCGAGCTCGTTGTGTAACAGAAGTGATACCACAAGTTTTACAGCAGAGCTGTAGGTTGGAGTTTCGCCGTGTGTCGCAGATGGAAAATTATCATCATCATGAACGAACACGCGCTCTCTTCGTCCTCTTCTTCATCGCCTTACTCTTCTTCCTCTGCTCCTTCACTCCGAGAACACGAGCGCTGATTTATCCAGCGTGGGATGCAATAACACTGATGAGCGGGAAAGAAAATATAAAAACCTAGATATTCTTTCCGAAAAAAATTCTTTGGTGAGGTGACATTCGAACCCGCTAATGCATTTAGGCGGGCTACTTGGTTCTGAGAGAATGCTTCTATATTACTAGCGAGCACGCACAAAAAACGCACAGAAAGGTACAGGGCAACAGTTAGACTTGAACTGTTGAAATCTACTCATTGTTCTGCGTCTTTCTGTGTTCTCTTTGTGCGTGTTCGTAAGTATTATGGAAGCATTTAAACCGGCGTCTTCACGATGCAAAGGCAAACATCGGAGAAACTCGGCAATCCAGGCCACGCTAGGAGAGCGTAGCATCCATGGCCTTTCTCAGCAGAGTATAGCATGCGGGTGTGAAAAGGAAGTGACGGTTAGGATCATTTAAATGAGGAGGAGAGAACGAGTACAGCGCGAGAGATTAAAATAAATCGTTACAAAGAAATAGAAATGGAAAAAGAGATTCAAAGAAAGGGAAGAAAGAGAACAGTAGACAGAGAGGCACAGAAAGAAATAAACAAAAAGAGAAAGATAAAAGAAAGACACAGATACAAAAAATGTGGAAATAAAGAGCAAGCATAGCAATGCGTAGTATAGTATAACAAGGCGTGAGAAAGACAGAGTTGAGAGGGTAAAAGCCTAGCCAAGCTAGGACCAGCTGAGTATCCACCAACCGTGGTGTGACCCTGTTTTGCGCAGATTGCTCGAGGTCGCGCAGGGCTGGGAAAGTCTTTCACACGAAAGGAAAGTTTTTTCTTGCATCAGCGATCTGCGCTGCCTACCGAGAAATCGTGTTCGAACAATAGCAATTTCTGTTGCCCTCATGGCAAGTTCTGTTGTCATTTTTAACTTGGTTCAGTTACTTCCTCTACGTCAGAAGAGAGACTCAGCAAACGGCCAGTGAAAGATACTGCAGATGGGCGCTTTCATGTTTTTAGCGGACGGACGTCATGCACTTTCGAGAGAGCGTGATAGATTGGCCTTGCTTTGCTGTTGGTGCTCGCTTGCGAAAGCCATCGTTGGCGATTATAAACGTATACATGGTTCAATAACCCCACTTTCCTTTCTGTAGCGAGGTAAAGAGCAGTGTTGCAGTTTACATGCCTTTGTGGCGGCGTAAACCCACACAGCCTTAGTTCTATCCTTATTCATTGGTAATGAATCTAAGGTACTCCACTATTGTAGCATGCCTAAAGCTATGTTTGCTACGTTTATAAGGTGCACGACGTAAAGGGATTGAAAAAAAGAGGCTAGTCTCATCCGCGTAAACAGGATACTGAGCAAATTTAGTGATTTTTATTATGTCCTTATAGTAAAGAGCAAACAAAATAGGTACAAGTACACTCGCTTTGGGAACACCTTGTGTTCATGGCCTTTCTGATGAAAGTTTTGATCCAACAGCGACAGGCTGCTTTCTGTGTGGAAGAAAACCAGAGCCATGCAAGTCCCCACGCGCTCGAACTGGGTGGAGGCGAACACACCACCGGCGAAATTGCATCATTTGCATCTCCGGACAGCACGCCGTCGTGGAGAACTATTCTTGAGCAGATAAAAATGAGCAGATAAAAAAAACACAGACTAGTCCCTTGTTCCTTGTTCTTTTTTTTGCGCTGTTAGTCACATAATGGATCACCAACTTGCCAAAAGATTTGCTCTCTAAGATCAGCTTCGGCAGCGCGCGAGACGCAACGTTAACCAAGTCAATACCGGAGGTATAGGAACAACCAGCCTTCGGCGCCTAGCGCTGTTTCTTCCTGTTCTATGTTGAATTCAAATGGCAGAGTCGGAGCAGCCTATAGACTCCACAAGTGAGCACTAGACTGTGGCGAACAACAAAGCCCCGAAGTCAGGGACTGGAACACAAACTGCGCCGCTGGAGCAAGGCAGGAGCAGAAGTTCTCTTTTAATTGCGAAGCACTTCTTCGCGCACCTCAGTCACTTTGGCCGTATCTATCTATCTATCTATCTATCTATCTATCTATCTATCTATCTATCTATCTATCTATCTATCTATCTATCTATCTATCTATCTATCTATCTATCTATCTATCTATCTATCTATCTATCTATCTATCTATCCATGCATCTATCTATCTATCTATCTATCTATCTATCTATCTATCTATCTATCTATCTCGCCGTCTACGTCTGGGCGTTCTCCAGGTCGTCTCCATAACTTCTAATACAAGAAAATCGCCACAGCCGACGATCAGAATATGACGAACACGATCCACTGATCATGACATGATTAACGCAAAATACCTGTCGCGTACGTCGTGAAACCCTTTCTCGCAGTCACGTGTGGCACATACCCGTATATCAGAGTTAATGTTTTGCGGTTATGTGCCACAGGTAATAGAGGTAGGTAGGTAAAAACTTTATCTTTCCTTTTGAAAGGAAAGGGGCAAGAGAATTTCAACTCACACAGTAACCGTGAAGTCACGGTTACAGTTTGGGTTGTAACACACACACATTGTAATGCAATGAAAGTGATAATAATAATTGTTGGAGTTTTATGTCCCAAAACCACGACATGATTATGAGAGACGCCGTAGCGAAGGGCGCGGGAAATTTTGACCATCTGATATTTTTTAGCGTGTACCAAGGTCGCATAGCACACAGGCATCTAGCATTTTGCCTCCATCGAAATTCGACCGCCGCGGCCGGGATCGATCCCGCGACCTTCGGGTCAGCAGCCGAGCACCGTAACCGCTATACCACCGCGGCAGACGCAAGGAAAGTGAGGAAGATGAAGACAGAACAGCCCTGGAAGACGCTCAACTACCATCCACTCGTACGCGTGGTCCGCAACGTGGACCACGTGGATTACGAAAAAACCAGGAGCAATGCGTCCTACAATAAATCTGCCGAGAGAACCAGGCCTCTCATCATTATCGGTGACTTCAACCTTGATTTATCAAGAACCAACAACGCCTGGTCCTTATAATGCGTGAACGACGGCTTGGATATGGACAGGGCATTAAAAGACCACGCTGCCGAGTCCAGGACAGGAGGCATCATAGATCAGTTCATCATATGAGGCATTTACGAATTCCACCATCTGTTCTATACCTCACACTTCACTACTCTTAAACCCCTCGTAGCCGCGATCACGAACGGATCCGAATAACAAGTCCGGTCCACCTGCTGGGGCTCACTGATCACGGTGATGATGACCTTGTTCAAGAACTGTCAAGAACCTCTTCCACAGATTCAGACGGCTTCGTGTGTGCGTGCGTTCGTTCTCCGTGAGTGTGTGCGTTCTCCGTCATAACGGACAAGTATAAGCATAACACCTGTAACTGCAACTGTCACTGTAAGGTAGGTACAGGGCGCCTGCGCGTGCCACTCGGCTGCGTACATATCTAGGGAAACTTTCCTGAATGAAGCATAGTTGCGAGTAACGCCTGTCCTGCGCATCTGTGTTTCCTCGTTGTCTTGTTAGGATTCGCGCTATCCAGTATTGAAGAATATACGCACTACATGTCAGCTTACCGCGTCTGGTGTTTTAACACCCATGTTGCTTTTGGCATCGTTGCGCAACTGTAAACAACTGGTTCAATAATACATATGCAACTATTCAACATATGAGCGTGCGCATGCCGCTTGCACGTTTCTCTAGCGTCATTCCGTAACGTTTGCTCAATGTGAAAAATTACGCCACAGTCACCACCCATCCAACATCGACTCCCAAGGTACGTGGGATCTGCCGACTTTTTTCGGGTGGCGAGGTACCCAGAATACCTTGCGTGTAGTTACTTTCTTCAGCAGTAAATTCTATGTCATTCACCCTCGTACACGACATCTCAGTATCGCTGTCACTATGCAGGAACTGGACCTTTCTGACTCGGTGTTGTCGCCATCGAGCAGCGGAAGCAATGCCGCCGATTTGTACACTCGTTCACGTCGCCCGTCATTACCGCCAGAGCCCGTGACCGCCGGCGGCGCCCCCAAACAGACAAACGCGCTAAAGGAAGTACGTCATGCGGTGTTCCTGTCCACTGGGCTGATTTTGGTGGAGCAAGTTTCCCTGCTGCACGGAATGGCTCCTGTTCAAAATCTACTCCGACTCTCCCAATGGAACACTTGTATCACTTAAGCTATTGGTTAGGCCGTGTGGAGCGTAAACAGTTCCGCTGTTGAAAAAAGCGACGTCGTCTGGTAGAAGTACCGTCTGCTGTACTACTACTTAACACCCTAATGTCTGCACTAACTAAGTACAACGCCGCTTAGAAGGTGCAGAAAAATTGTAAGTTCCGTAAAAGTTCAGCTGTCCGACTTGATCAGCTTGACCATTTAAGGCTTACAAATCGAAATCCGCTCGCCTGGTCCACATCGAGCCATTCATTTATCCTAAAGAAAAGCCAGACCCAGCAATAAACAAGGCCACGAGTGCGTCGATGCCGCAAGTACGAAGACAAGGCAAATCGATGCACCACCTATCATTCCCACGTTCGCTGAATTATTGCAGAGACCGAGTTCCAATTAGTAAATATTTTCACATGGCCATGACGTTGACGAAGGCAGCAGTGGACGTCTTCAAGATGAAACTATTTGTTTGGGCGAACCAGTGCCCGTAAAATGAAAACTCAAATACAAGTGATACACGCGGTGCACTGCCAGCAGCGAACACAGCGTCGGCCGTCGCTGATGTGCAAACGTCAAAGCGCTTAGGCGTTAATACAAGTGCTATCGAAGATTCCAGCGTCAACGCTGTTGGCCGTGTGAGCTGTCGAATAAAGTAGACTATTCGCGTCCTGAGCGCAGTCTTGACAGAATGATTTCGAACAAACGTAGCTCGGTCTGCGCCAGGCGTTCCTAACAGTCTTCGCGAGTAAAACCAAAATTACCCCAAGTGGCAATGCCCTCCTCTAGATAATCACCGCCCCGATGCTTAAAACAGAACACAGAATTGAAAACATGCATCCAATACGAAAGAATTAAAGCAAGCAAAACTGGAGTCCTGCGGTTCCTCAACGCGCATAAAAAGGCTTAAGGCGCAACGAGTGAACGACTTCATGTAGTGCGCTGTGCCGCTGAGAGCTTGTATTGCCGTCCAGGATAACATCGTAGGCTAGAGCGGCGAGACGCCTAAGGACCTTTTTGGGCCCAAAGTATCGGCGAATGAGTTTTTAACTCAGTTCACGTCGGCGTATCTATGTCCAGACCCAGTCACGGTTGCCCGGCTCGTATTCTACGTGGCGTCGTGGAAGGTTGTAGCGACGGCTGTCGCATATTTTTCTTGTTTTTTTGCTGGGTCTGGTTGCGCAGATGGGTGAGTTGTCCGGTTTTTCAGTGCCCGGAAGGCAGACGGTGAAGTTGTGGTTTTCTTCGACGATGACGTTAGGTAGCATGGCGTCGAACGTCGTCGCCGGGCTCCTTCCGTAGACCAACTTGATGGCGCCATCAGCGTCCTTTCTTGCATGACCGTGTTGTATGCACAGGCCACGTACGGAAGAATGGCATCCCACATCTTGTGTACGACGTCGACGTACATGGCCAGCATATCGGCGATAGTCTTCCAGACGCTGGGTGATTCAATTGGTGTGTGGGTGGAAGGCAGTGGTGTGGCGGTGGCTCGTCTGTGTGTATCCGAAGATCGGCTGAGTTAGGTCAACAGTAAACGCCATACGTTTGTCCGTCATGATAACCTCTGGGGCGCTATGATGAAGGGCGATGTTCTCAACGAAGAACTTGACTACGCTGGCGGCACTGCCTTTGGGTAGGGCCCTTGTCTCGGTCTAGCGGGTGAGGTAGTCGGTAGCTACGACGTTACATTCTTTCCAGAAATCCGCGTCGGAAACGGCCCCAGTAAGTGCATATCGATTGGCTGCAATGGCCGGCGAGGTGGCTCCATCCGCTGCACTAGTCCGGCTGGCCTATTCGGCGGTGTCTTCCGTGGCTGACAATCTCGGCAAGTCGTTACGTAATGGGGTGACGTCGGCGGTGCGGGGAAGGCAGTAGTACTTCTCTTGTATCCTCGCGCGCGTGCGAGGGAATCCAATGTGCCCTGCCGTTGGGTCGTCATGTAAAGCTTCGAGAACGTCCAGACGCAATGCTAAAGGTTTAACGACCAGGTAGCTGGCTCGAAGTGGCGAGTTCTTCTTTACGACAATGCCGTTCCGTAAGAAAAAATTAGGCAGATCCCACGTACCGTGGGCGTCGATGTTATGCGAAGCATGCGGCGGGAACGCGACGGTGGCGAGATGATGAGATGTTACGAAATGACGCTAAATATTTGCATAAATTTTATACGCACACATATATGTTCGAGAGCCACATATGCGTTGTAAACCAGTTGTGTATAGTTAGGTTACGGCAACATAGGTATTACCAACACTAGAAGCAGTAAGCGGGTATGTAGTGCTTATTCGCAATGCCCATAGACTCTCGCGCCGCTAAGCGGAATTCAGGAGCGTCCTCTCGAGGAGGGTTAGTAGACGACAAAATGGCAGCACTACGCCGTCGCTCCCGTGTTCGGCTGTGCTAGCCTCAGTGTTAACGCGTTGGAAAGAAAGGAACACTACGACTTTGCATGTTCCCTACATCAGTGAACAAACCGGGCCCTCCGTGACACGAGAAATCTGATTCGTTCTTGCGAGACGCGAAGTTTTCGTGAAAATACGTGGTAACTCGCGCTTTCAATGCTAGCCCAGAGCGTACACATACTATCAGCTTCGCGAAGCTTTCTGTAGCCACGTAGGTTAGTTAAATGTTATCGTCACCCTGTTTTATTTGCATATAGCATTTGTCAGTGTTTCTTGTAGTGCTTGAGTCCCATAACACTGTACGCGGGCGGTTGCGCGGGCTCGCGATGTGCTCTTGTATAAATGAGCGATCTCAAGTTGGCGACACATTAAAATAGAACCTCTATCCTTTGTCAGCAAAGCGCTGTTACGAATCGTGCGAGCGACGTTTCAATCATTCGAGGACGCGTCTGCTCGACGCCTTTCATGGAGCGAACGCTTTCCATCCACGCCGTCCTTCGCCAGTGTGTTGGTAGTGTTAGGTTTCATAGCCACCGCTGCGCCGCTTGTTTTTGTACGTTTGTTGATAGGTGGCAGCACACTGCAAGCGATTTACTTGTTGGCATGCTTGTTGGCCGGTTTGAGAGCACAATGTTCGCGCCCAGATGTCCTGAGATGTCTCTCTAATTGTAAACATGGTGACGCGGAGTGGTCGAAGTCGTTCGGCGGAGGAAATTCTTCAGATTGCTTTCAGCAGTGATGTTGAAGGAAACCATCTTGACGACGAGGATTTTTCACTGGACGTAGAAGACTGTGAAAGCACCGAGAGTGACAGCGACGATGAACCACAACTGCTAACTCACGAGGAGCGAGCTGCACTTCACGTCCCCTCGTGCGTTAATGTTCTTTCACGCTCGTAAGTCACTTTGATTGATTTAGTGTATAAGATCCTTGAGCGAGATCAAAATAAAACCATAGTTCCTCTTGTGCATTGCATGTATCACGATTATTGTGGATATTATGGAGCGCCGCATGCCACCAACACGCTCGAGCTCGACCAGCGAAGCGAAATGGTTTGAGCGATGGAACGTGCATTCACGGCCACAATCCACGCCTCTCGGCTAACTTCTTCGACGTTGCGAAAAGCATACGTGTGCATTCTTGTCGATATTCATGTTTTGATCGTGCTGATCGAACCTGCAACATGCGAGTGAAGTGAATTGCACACGGCTAGAGTCTCACCATGGCTGTGACACAACCGCTACTGAATGGTATGTTAAATGCTTGTGTTCCGTTGAAGACGTAACTCCGCGTTCCCGACTGCGCAAGTAATGACGACGGCTTATTATGTTTGCAAACCATCACCACGTTAAACGTGTGGTCCCGTGCAGCAGCGATGGCGCTACTCGCTGGCGGCCTACTACTGCCGCAAATCCGTCAGGCAGGTTCAGTACGTACTATACCTCGGAGTGCCGTTCAGCTCATACGTCAATTCTAGATCATGCAGTTTTGTGTAGCACGCACAGGATTTCGCGAAGCATCGTTATGCATGGTAACGGAGCTGAAATATAACCTTTCACACCGCAGCAAATAATTAGGTGGCGAGTCCTTGCACTTTCCATGGTTTGGGAAAGTATTTTAGTCTCATATCCATTTCAGCGCAGCTCATGACTTCATCCGGTGAAAGTGGCACGGGCCGTACGTCCGCACGTCCTATCTGCTCCTATGCTAACAAACGGGTTGACCCTCCTCCTGGCGCCATCTTGAAAAGCACGGCGCGCCACCTATAGTTCGTGGGCATTGCGAATACTTATCCGTTATGATGGAGAACGCATGCACATTTCACGAACCCATGTGCATGTGTGGAAGGGGTTCTTGACAGTTCTTGAACAAGGTCATCATCACCGTGATCAGTGAGCACCAGCAGCTGGTCATGACTGGTTATCGGATCCGCTCGTGATCGCGGGCGAGGGGTCCGTGTGTAGTGAAGTATGATGTATAGGACAGCTGTTATCCTCATTTTTATTATTTCCATTGGTCCGGTTTTCTGAACGCTCTCGCATTTAAATTACCAATGTCTGTTCTCGCCGTTCCTGGGTAGATATAAACTGCCAATCACCTCTGGCCCATAACGTTATACCGCGGCCCGTGGTAAACGGGTATATGCCACGCGTGTCTGGAGAAAAGGGTTTGACGACGTACGCGACAGGATTTTCACGTTATTCATGTCATAACTCGACAGTCATATTCGTCAAGTCCTCTTACCCTCCCATGCCAATTCCGCTCTACACCAAGTTAAGGAGGCGATCATGAGCGCACCCAGATGTAGGCGGCTAGATAGATAGATAGATAGATAGATAGATAGATAGATAGATAGATAGATAGATAGATAGATAGATAGATAGATAGATAGATAGATAGATAGATAGATAGATAGATAGATAGATAGATAGAAACTATCAAAGTGCCAAAGTTTCGCTAAGAAATGCTTCGCATTTAATAAATTCCGACAGCCGAGCGCGTAAATGTCGTCCAGTTCGCATTCTTTTATCGCGTTAGTACGCGTGCGTGGGCATGTAGGCAAGTGAAAACTGCCGCTATTTCCTTCCTAATCAGTTATAGAACAACGGTATGCTTCATTCGGGGCTGCAAAAGCGCACGCAATGCGTAAAACATGCGTTACTCCGCGTGAAATCAACACCGCGCCGCCGCAGCTTTGGCCGCGCTGGACCGATTATGGCGGCGGGCTGGATGGTCGCGGTATTTTTCCGTTCCAGTGACTTTAACCCATACTAGAGTTACTGTATATGCTACCTTTAGGTAGCAGAGTTGCGCATCTGTCTTCCAACGCCGCTAGCAACCATGCATTGCGGAGAAGCTGACTCTTGGGCCAATTTTTTTATTTCTCGACGCCGCCGCTTCAGCGAGCTGACTTAACACTAGCCATCGACAGGCAATGTTTATCGTCGGTCTTCGACACGAAAGACAGATTAATCGTTGACACGGTAGGCATGTCGCGTGCAAAAACGGAGTGCGACTTCACCGCATAGCTGTGGTTGCTAGCCGGACCTATACGCAACTCTGCTACCTAAAGGTAGCATATACAGTGACTCTAACCCATACCGTTGTGGAGCGCTGCGGCGGCGGGAGCAAGAACTAGCTCTGTCACCGGCGCGAAAGAGCGTTCGGCAGGCCGCACCTCTTTTTTATTTAGCGGCCGATAGATAGATAGATAGATAGATAGATAGATAGATAGATAGATAGATAGATAGATAGATAGATAGATAGATAGATAGATAGATAGATAGATAGATAGATAGATAGATAGATAGATAGATAGATAGATAGATAGATAGATAGAAACGGCCAAAGTGCCTGAAGTTCGCTAAGAAATGCTTCGCATTTAAAAAGAGCTAGCATAGCCAAGTATAGTGTAGTATAGCAAAGGGAGGGAAAAAGAGATGTGAGAGGGTAAAAGCCTAGGCAGGCCAGCACGAGCTAAGTTCCCACCGGCTGTGCTGTGAGTGAGCCCTGAGCTGCTTCCACGAAGTCGCGCAAGGCTGGGGAAGTCTGTCGTTGCATCAGCAATCTACAGTATCTACCTAGAAATCGTGTTGAAACAACAGAAATTTCTGTTGCCCTCATGGCAAGTTCGGTAGTCATTGTAACTGGGGTTCAGTTGCCTCCTCTACGTCAGAAGAAAGACTTAGCAAACGGCCACTGATAATGCTGGAGATGGGCGCTGTCGTTAGGTTTTAGCGGACGGAGGTCATGCACTTGCGAGAGAGCGTGATAGATTTGCCTTTCCTTCTTGTTGCTGCTCGTTTACGAAAGCTATCGTTGGCGATTATAAACGCGTACATGGTTCAATAGCCCCAAGTTAGCGGAATCTTCCACTTCCTGCCACGTTTGACGTAAATCTAGTTTTGTTTTCAATCAACGCAAGTATGCTACGCGTCTCTTGAAAATTTTATCGTGCAGTATGCACTTCTTAGAACATCACATTGTAAACATAGCAAACAGGACACTTTTCACGAGCGTGACGTAGCATACGAGCCCATCACCAGTTCCGCAACCCGACTTGACGTAGACGACCAACAACCCTTCATGCGAGTTTTGCAATAAAAAGTGTGCTGATGTCCTCCGCACATGACAGATGTTCCCTCCACTCCAAGAAAAACAATGGTTTGAAAATGTATAAATGTTTTACAAACGCACACATAGCGTTCGATAGAGACAAAAGCAATTTTTTTGAGTCTGTGGACACCTATAACTAAACAATTCAGTAAATAAATATGTAGGGGTGACATAAGCAAACCGAGCTTCTAAGTAACTCGCGGTGTAGGCGAGTTCCTTAGCGGCGATTATAAACGTGTAGATGGTTCAATAGCCCCAATATCCTTTCTGTACCGAGGTAAAGAACATTGTTGGAGTTTACACGCTTTTGGGGTGGTGTAAAAAACACAGCCTTAGTTTTATTAGTAATCATTTTGTAGTGAATCTAAAGTACTGCACTTTCGTAGCATGCTTAAAGACATGTTTGCTACGGTAATAAGATTTACGACGTTAACGAATTGAAAGAAGAGGCTGGTATCATCGGCGTAGACTACAAACTGAGCATGTTTACTAATATCTGTTATGTCGTTATTGTAAAGATAAAGAAATTAGGCCCAAGTACACTCCCTTGGGGGAACACCTTTTGTTCATGTCCTTGCTGATGAAAGTTTTGATCCAGAAGCGACGCCCTGCTTTCTGCGTTCAAGATATGATTTTGAAATTTTGCAAATGAGGCTTGATGGTTAATAAAATCGAAAGCTTTAGAAAAGTTAGCGAAGATACCTAGAGTTATTATCTTGTTCTGAAAATCATTCAATATTAATTCTTTTTGCGCCAACAGAGCCTAACAGAACGTTGTAGAGGCAGTATATATGACACTTTTCACAAGCGTGGCGTTGCAAACGAAGCCACCACCAGCTCCGCAACTTGACGTTGATCAGCGAACCCTACGTGCGACTTTAGCAATGAAAAGTACGCTGATGTCCTCCCCACATGACAGATCTGCCCTCCCCTCCAAGGAGGAAATTTTTGAAAATGTGAATATTTTACACAAACACGCATATAGCGTTAGATAACGACAGAAACACTTGTTTTGAACCTGTGGACGCGTATAAGTAAACAATTCAGTACATAAATTTGTAGGGGTGAAATAAGAAAAGCGAGCTTCCAAGTAACTCACGGTGTAGACTTGAAAACACCAGAGTCAAAATTGTATGAGATATGCTCGTCGCGCAGCCAACAAATACGTTTAAAACTGAATGAACAGGCTGAATGTAAACGGAAGTGGACAAGAAATTTTGTAACTGCAACACAAATCCTTCCCGTAATCCTGAGTATTGCAAATCCGCTAATTCTACGCGATTTATAATGTTCAGAGCGCGTTTTACTTACTTGCTTATATTTATTTATTTGCAGAAATACTGCACGGCACATAACGGAAGCAAGAGTGCAATATACAGGGTGTCATTTTTTTTCTACAAAAACCAGATTTCTTGTAAGCATGCTATGACATAAGGATCCTGTTATTTTTGCACACGAACTCTACGTTGAGGCGGAGATACATTGCCGCAGTGAAATGACACTGTTCCCAGTAATTAACAGAAAATCGTTAATTAACTTTCAGATACTGACTTAAGCGGAGCTCTTTATTTTAAAGAGTTGTAGTGCATGAGAATTTAGGATCTACCCATTTTCTAATTAATCACAAAATGAGACGTAATTCGAGATATCCATCATTGAAGTTTGAGGACGCTATCGAAACCGCCAACGCCTGGTGCACAGGAAATACGAACACTCCATTACGTGAGATGGGAACTACCCGTGCCGAGAAGGTGACGACATTTGAATGAAGGTTCGTAGTGGCCGCCATAGAGTTTCCTACAGTAATACCACGCGCGTTATGTTTTGATTTCACCTGCGACGTCTGTTAGCGATGCCCGGCGCAGACCGCGCTGCGATGTCAAGCCTCACGATTGTTCGAGATCATTCTCTTAAGAGGCCGAGTAGGACGCGAATAGTCTAGTTTATTCGACAGCTTACGCGGCCAACCGCGATAACGCTGGAATCTTCGATAGCACATGTATTAAAGCATACGCGCTTTTCCGCTTGGCAGAGTACCGACAGCCGACGCTCTGTTCGCCGCTGTCAGTGCACAGCGTGTATCGCTGGTATTTTGAATAGAATAGAATAGAATAGAATAGATGTTTATTTCATGAGCAATACAGATCACGAGGAGTGAGAGAAAAAGCTGCTTTTAGGCAGCTTGACAAAGCTCTCACCCCGTGTATCTTGGACTTCGGTCAGCATTTGGCCACAGACACTATTAATACATCAATAGAATATATACAAGTCATTAAAATAACAAGTTTGCACACTATTATCATCGAGAAAAGTAGCACAATAGAAAACAATATAGTGAATAAATAGTACGTGATGCTGCATGCATCCTTATACAGTAACAAATTGTGAAACTTTTCAGTTTATTTCAGAATAAAAGAAAGAAAGAACAGTCACAAAAATGGGAATAAAAAATAGAAGAAAGCATATAATTAATGTTATATGTATGTCATGATCATATTGACATGGATAGAAAACAAAGAGATGAAGAGGAAGAAGTAACATAAAAGAACATGTTCCAGTTGAAGAAAATATAGGAGAAAGAAAGAAAAAGAAGAATACATATTGAAGGTGAAATTAAGAAAAGAACCTGAGGAAGAAGAAGGAAGAAAGGGGCACGAGAGGCGACGTGGCCGGCAGAGCAGAGAGCGCGCTTGGAACGAGGAGAGGCGTGGGCGAGCGGCAGCGGCGGCATGACGTGCGACCCGAGACGGCTAGCAGTGTACCTGGCAAGGACGTACCCCAGCCTTCGCAGCAACGTCCTGTGAGCTGCGGGAGCACGGCCAGGAGCAGAGCTCGGGCACAACGACGTCATCCCCGTGAGGACACGCCAGGCTTTCTACGGCTACGCCCCGTAGGCCTCGCACCAGAGTGGACTAGCGGTACAGCCCCTGCGGAGAGCTGTCTTTGACGTCGCTCCTGAGCTACATCGGCGGTACAGCTGACGGACGTACACCAGCGACGCTGCGAACATCGCTGAAGCGACGAGCCGTACGACGTGACCCCGAAGCAGCAGCTACGTCAGGGCAACGCGCTTGTGACAAACTGTAAATATGACTATTAGTTTTTTGTACATGGTTGCCTAAGGGAGTTTTATGGCTGTTTTGCGTGACTTGTTTCATACTGGGGTTCTTAATATTTACGCTTTTCAGTTATAAAGATTTTTCGTGATCCGCAACGTTCCTGTGTAGTGTTTTCCACCTATGAGACCATGACAATGTAATATTGCTTAAGCTGGTCGAATGTGAAGTACTCTATATGTATGTTCTGTGCATAAAAATTATTTAGCATTCTAGGAATGAGACAACACAGCCTATCTTCACCATAGTTCGTTCTGCTGAGAGGCACATGCCAATATTCAAGATGCCTAGTGTTATAGCTACGCGCGTTTACTTTTAATTTAGCCAGGGTGCGTAGACTATGAGTGTCTTTCTTAATTTCATTCCGCAGTGCCAAACTTAGTTTAAAATTATAGAGGTTGTCTAAACTAATTAAGCCGTACTTCTTAAGTAACGGTTCAGCTGAATGATCGAGAGCAGTGTTAGCAATTACCCTTATTATTTTGTTTTGGATTCTTTTAAGTTTCAAAATGTTTGTAGAAATGGTTTGTTCCCCAAACAAGAAAACAGTATTCGATGTAAGAAATAAATAAATTGTCGTAGATTAAAAGTCTGGTCTTTATTGGCAATGAGTCGCGATGACGGTAGAGAAGTCCTAATGCACGAGCCGCTTTGTTAGCTACATGCTCAGTATGCGAGTCCCATGACATATGTTGATTAAAGACTACACCAAGAGTTTTGAAATCGTTAACAACTTCAATGGGACTTCCGTTTACCAGGAGAGAATTGCATGGTACAAAATTCTTGGATTTTGCCCGAAATACAACAGCTCGCGTTTTGGAAACATTTATAACTAGACCATTACACGACGCCCATTCCGCCAGCTTAAGCAAAACCTGATTATCGCGTTGGAATAAGCGGTCACTCTCATCGTCGGCCAAAAAAAGCGTCGTGTCGTCGGCATAGATAATATATTTAACATTGGGGTCCACATTAACTATATCATTATTGTATATATTGAAAAGTTATGGTCCTAAAATGCTACCTTGCGGCCCTCCAGAGGAAGTGCTTTTAAATGAAGATACTGTGTTGTCGATAGAGACACACTGCCTACGGTGACTAAGATAAGATATGACGATTTGTGAAGCTTGACCACGAATGCCATAGAATTCTAATTTCTGGATAAGAATATCTCTATTAAGAGAATCGAATGCTTTCGTAAAATCTATAAATATATCAAGTACATACTTCTTGTCTTCAATGTTCTGCAGTATAAGTTCTTTTTGATTAAGGAGTGCTAGTTGCGTGGAATAGTTTTTACGAAAGCCAAATTGAGATTCTGTGATTATGTTGTGTTTATCGGTAAAAGACACCAACCGAAAATACAGAGCTTTTTCGAGAATTTTGGAGAATACGGGCAATATTGAAATTGGTCTATAATTCGCTAAGTGATTCCTGTCTCCTTTTTTGTACAAGACGCAAACTTTAGCCTTCTAAAGTTTAGCAGGGAACATACCGTTCGAAATGCTAAGGTTAAATACATGCGCTAGAGGTTTAGCAAATAAATCTGCAATGAATTTAACAGGACGCACTTGAATTCCAAAGATATCACAACAACTACTATTTCTTAACTGCTTTATCAGAAGGCAAACCTCATCTTCTGATATGGGGTTTAAATACACCGAATCGGCGTGGTCGCCTTTCAAGTATCTTAAAGGGTTACCTGGAGCCGTAGAAAAAGATAAATTTGTAAGATATTCATTGAACATTTTGGCTAGTTCGGTACCTCAAACCACTTCGCCATTTACATTAATTTCATGTGTGGTAATATTATCGCTTCTCCCAACTACTGAGTTAAGCTTTCTCCATGTTGCACCAGCGTCCTTCGACACCTCTGAAAACATGTTGTTAAAGTAGGTATCTTTAGCGCGCTGAATTTCATTATTTAAATGGTTACGGTGTTTTTTGAATTCTTTAAGTAAAGCAGGGTCACGAAGTTGAATGAATGTGTTATAC
Organism: Rhipicephalus sanguineus; assembly: GCF_013339695.2. NCBI lineage: Eukaryota > Metazoa > Arthropoda > Arachnida > Ixodida > Ixodidae > Rhipicephalus > Rhipicephalus sanguineus. Next base: position 206,184,545 of record NC_051177.1, read on the forward strand.
ATGGAATTTTTTATTTTGATTTTGGCGTGTAACTCGCGAGTAATCCAAGGCTTTCGTATCCCTCGAGGACGTGAGTAGTGTCTATACGGAAAGTGTGTGTCGTATAAATTTTCGACTTTACAAAGAAAGTTATCAAAAGCCACAGAAGCATCGTTAGAAGTAAGAACATCAGTCCAGCAAGTAGTCAACAATTCTTGGCGAAAACGCTCGAGGTTGTGAAAAGACATACTTTGCACTAAAGATCGGGGTTTTGGGACTCTGTGGGCTTCCGGCAATACCATGTATATTGGTAAATGATCACTAAGGTCACTTGCAATAACACCGGATTGTACATTTGGGATATGAGAACTCACAAGAAAGAAATCAATTAAAGTTGCAGTGTTTCGACCGATTCTAGTTGGCAAATTAATAACATTGACTAAATCAAAACATTTATACAGAGAGGCCAATTGGCTACTATCTTTGGTATTAATGCACATATTTATGTTAAAGTCGCCACCACACGCAATAGCCAGCTTATTTCTAACGCAGTAGTGAAAGTACTCTTCCAGGTATTCGAAAAATGGACCAGAATTCCAACTTGGAGGGCGATAAACGTTAGATGAAGAAGAACAACAAAATTTTATTTTAAAACAAGGCAACGCTGTCTAGTCGGGTCCTGGCTAGTCGAGGGCAGCGCTCGAATGCAATGCCTACCCCCTCAATCTCATTTTATCCTCTTTCTGCTCTTCCGTGTGAACCGTGCATTCCCATGTGATGTGGTAGAGCGTCGGTGCGTTCCCACACCATGTGTATATGTCTTTGTATGCTTTGGGGTAGTACGTATGTGATCTGTCAATGTTTGTCTATGTGTTCGTTTAAAGCCTACGTGAATCCGCAGAATCCACGGCTGATAGGTTCTTGTGCGGTGCTGGGTAGAGTCTCCCAGTATTATTGCAGGACCACTCTGTTGCTGGGATTAATGGGTGTCGGGTGCTCCACGATGTTGCCGTCGGCAGCTCAGTAATTGTTGATATCTTGAGCCGCCTCAACTGTATACATGTTCCCGGTAGCACCCTCGTGTCCCGGCTTCCAAAATATTGTTTTGGTATAGCTAATGTCCATCTCTCTGCTGCTTTCGGTAAGTATCATATGCGCATTGGCGCCGACATTTCCTTTCTGATAATTTCTGCATGCCGCCTGAGAGTCTGAGATAATTGCCAGTGGAGCGTTGCGCTCCACGCCCTCTGTTATATCTAAGGCAATGGCTATCTCTTCTGCTTCTATAATGGTTGGTCGAGAAACCGAAGCACATGCCGTGATTTTACCTCTTCTGTTTACAACAACCGCCACCATATTCCTTCCGTTGTCCCAGTATGGTGAAGTATCAGTCAATCTTGCAGTGTCCAAGAACTTCGTTGTTTTGTCTATGTATTCGCTCTAGCTTTTTTTTATTCCTGCGTGTAATGTGGGATCCATGTTTTGTGGTATGGGTCCTCTCCCAAAGAAATTTCTGATCTTGCAGGCTGGCTCTTTGGGGCTTTGGTGTGTTCGTATGCATTCTCGAAAGCCAACTCTACGAAGAGGAGCTCTGCTGGCTGTTATTCGCCAAACGGCTCTTCTGGGCTATGAGTTGGGCCTCAGCCAGCTCATCAAATATGTTGTGGAGGCCGAGATTGCGGAGTTCTATTAGGAGCCACACGGGCGATCATCCGATTATTCTGTTGCGTTGTTTTTGTTATCGGGTTCAAAGTGTAGAGGAATGTGTTGCTCGATTGTAGGCACATTCGGAGTAAGTATTGACCTTTCCGGAATAGCCTTAGGTTCAAGCCTCACCTCGAGATTGAGTCCCGAATCTCTTCTTTTTTTCTCGTTTGTTGTGAGCCGAATTAGTTCTGATTTCTCCGCCGAACACTGTAGTCCTCTTTGTTTTGTATACGTTTTTATTATATTGGCTGCCAATTGGAGCTTTTCCTCCTTTGCGCCCAAGTTGCCCTTCGTTATCCATATCGTTATATCACCCGCATGTAAAGAATGACGGATGTCGAAAATTTCTTGGAGTTTTCTGGCTAGTCCAATCATGGCTATGTTGAAGAGTGTAGGCGAAATAATCGCACCCTATGGCGTTCCTTTGTTAGTTTTTCAATTCCCGGGCACACGTACGCGGAAATAAAGTTTCACCTTGAACACGTCCACTTCTACCTTCGTCGACGTCACGGCCACATGACAATATTTATTAGTGGGAACTCTGTCACTGCGATAGTTCAGCCAACGACGGAATGATAGGCAGCCATGGGAGCAGCCCATGTGGCGGATGGCAGAATCGAATCTGAGGTATCCGGCATATACAGAACGGCGAGGGCTGGTGTACCTGCTGCCGCTTTACTGCCTCAGCGCAGGTAAAAGACGCCGCGACAGGGTGTTGCGGAAAGGGCACCGGCATGGCCTCTGAAATCTGTTCCTCAAGTACATGTTGTAGCACGGGAGCCAACGGGGTTGGTTGCCACAGTGGCTGCTGCTGTGCGAGCTCTTGGCACTGAACAAAAGTCTGGAGAGAAAGCTGACGAGCCACTTCCTCACGCACGAAGTCTTTGATTCGTGCGAGAAGGTAGGACTGCTCAGGCATGACGTCCAGTGCAGTGGCTGATTGGATCGACTGGGATGAACGTCCCGTGAGAGCTCGTTGCCTCCTCAGTTCGCCATACCTCTGAAACAGAGTTACCATTTCGGAAACAGTGCTAGGAGACTTCCCGAGGAGCATCTAGAAAACATTGTCGCCGACGGCCTTCATGATGTGCTGTATCTTGGCAGTTTCGCTTATTGAGGTATGGACGCGCCTGCAGAGATCGCTGATGTCTTCGATATAGGCGGTGAAAGTTTCACCTAGTTCCTGGGTCCTTTGCTCAGACATTGTTCGGCGCACAACTTCCGTACAGCAGGGCGACCGAAAACGGCTGATATTGCCTCCTTGAAAGCGGCCTAGTTCTCGAACTCAGACTCGTGGTTCGTATACCATAGCTTCCACGCAATTGCGAGGTAAACGTTGACGGTGCTCAACTTCGCAGCGTCATCCCACCGGTGGGGTCCACTAACTTATTTGTAAGACGACAGCCAGTACTCGACTTCCTGGTCTTCTGTGCCCGCAAATATCGGAGGGTCTTACTGGTGAACTGGCCCGAGGCAAACAGCGGCCATGAGAGGTGACTTCTGCTGGGCTGCGTGAGGTAGCATCGTCGAAAAAAATGTGCGGGATCGGAGTTCCAGGGCCCAGGTGATGCGGGCACCCCGCGCCTCCACCAAATTTAATGAGGTTTAGTGGACAAGCATAAGAAACAGGTGGTAGCTCAGAAATAAACACAGGGCAAAGAAGATGGTGGCGTTCCAACACAGGTCTCATGGGGCCTCTTCTCGTGATGATGATCGTTGAGGCCCTGTCATTGTTGTCGTTCATTCCTTAGAGGTAGTACATACATTTGTCTAGCTTTCGGGCTTGCGGCGTCGAACGCACTCGTGGCTTGGTTTATTGTTGTGTCAGACTTTTCTTTCGGATAAAAGGATGGCTCGTAGTGCACCTGACGAGCGGATTTGATTATGGTAAGCCTAAATTGTCAAAGTGTTCAAGTGTGACTGCGGAACTTTTGCTGAACTTCTTGAACTGCAATTCCCGACAAAGCGGCTGCAGGCGGGTGCTACACAGGGTGCGTTCGATGCGCCTAGACGATGCGCCTAGAAATACTGCACATTGCCATTTGTAACAAAACGTGTAGGAGAAGTGCAGCGCTACTTTACAATTTTTCTACACCCTCTAAGCGGCGTTGCAGCTTGGTTAGTGCAGACATGAGAGTGTTAAGCAGCAGTACAGCAGACGACACTTGTACCAGATGACGTCACTTGTCTTAACAGCGGAGCAGTTAAGCTTAACGAGGCCTAACCAAGAGCCGAAGTGATTCAAGTGTTGCATTGAGAAAGTCGGAGTAGATTCTGTTTGAGAGTCAATCCGTGGGGCAGGAAAAGTTGCTCCGCCAATATCGGCCCAGTGGACCGAAACAGCGCGTGACGTACTTCTTTTAGCACGTTTGTCTGCTTGGGGCGCCGCCGGTGGTCGCGTGTTTCGGCGGTAATCACGGACGACATGGACGACTGGGCAAATTGTGCGTCATTGCTTCCGCTGTTCGATGGCGACAACTTCGAATCAGAAAAATCCAGTTCGTGCATAGTTACAGCGATGCTGAGATGCCGTGTACGTGGGTGAATTACATAGCATTTACTGCGGAGGAAAATAACTACACGCAAGATAGTCTGGGGTAACTCGCCACCCGAAAAAGAGAACTTCTGCTCCGGCCTCGATGCAGCGGCGCAGGTTGTGTTCCACTCCCGGACTTCGAGGCTTTGCTCCCCGCCACAGTTGAGTGCTCGCTCGTGTTGTCTATAGGCTGCTCCGACTCTGCCATAGGAATTAAACATAAGCCGTCAACAAAGAGCGCTAGTGATTGAAGGCTGGTTGTTCCCATACCTTGTGTATTCATTTGGTTAACGTTGTGTTTCGCGCGCTGCCGAAGCTGACCTTAGAGGCCATGTAGAAAGAATCGCGTCGTTGAGATCTGCTCTGCGAGGTGCCGCAACGATCTCAGTTGCTCAAACTATTTCAATGAACTGAATAAATTAATGTTCATGAATTATGCTGACAGTTATTGGGCCCCCAGGTCGTGGAATGCTCCCACATCATATGTATTCTATATAACTCAACTTGAAGCGGAACCTGTCGCTTTATGTAGAGATAGTACGTATACGTACCTAGATGTGTTACTATCGTCTGAATATTCTCCGCGAATGTTCGTGGAAACCTCAGGTAAACATTGTCATAGCCAAAGCTGGTAAAAGCTTTAAAGTTCAATCGAAGAAACTTGCGAGGATCGCATGTGAATTTAAAACGTACGGCAGACGCCACTTGTACTAGACCCATCTCAGAATACGGTTGTGCGATGTGTGACCCCGTCGAAGTAACCTTATGCTGCTCTTGAACAAATACAGAATGCTGCTGCCACGTTCGTCTTTGGACGGTACGGAAGGAGGGATAGCTGCACTACAATGAAGGCTGAGCTAGGATGGGAACATCTTTCTGACCGCCGCTATAAACAGAGATAAAAATTTCTTCATTTCGTTTAAAAAATATAAAATTGAAATTAACAGGGAAATATACTTACACAAACCTCACTACACATCAAAACGTTTTGATCATAGTTGCAAAATCCTGGAATATCCATCTAAAAGAAGGCATTTTTGTAAACTTATTTTTTCCGAGAACAATTAAACAGTGGAATGGGCTAACTAAAAAAAAAGTACATTGCGCGAACGAATATCTATTTTATTCAATGCTGTAACCCCTTGCTGTAACGTGAACGATGATGTATTTATATGTGAACAAAGTTGTAGTATATGTGCGAAAGAAAATGTATTTCATTCATCATTGCAACCCCCGTGCTATAACGCCTCTGGACGCTGCGGCGTATCAGTCGAATAAAAAAAAAGACCCTTTATGAATATCCGGAAAGCCGGAAGGGCTCAACCGGATATGCTTGGAAGAGAAACGAAAGTGCCACGTCTTGCTCATACCACTAAAAATCGCAATGATAATGACACAATTAGGAATCACAATTTGATGCGAGCACCAAGAAATGTACTACAATTAACACCGAATACAGAAACAATAGGCTCATTTTCAAGCGAATTATAGAATAAGTAAATGCACTTACACAGTGAGAACTAATGGAATAAGAGTAATTCAGGCAGAAGCATTCAATATCGTTACACACAGTAGACGGTGAGGTACCGATTACTCAGATAGGTAACTGTTCCCATACAGGATGATAATAGTTCGTGCAAAATACGAAGTTAGATATATGCGGCGGGTATCACGAGTGCGCTGGTGCGCAAAAGGAGTTAAGCACCTTGCTGTGTTAAACCCCAGCTTGGTCGGGCTTAACCCGAAGTTAAATTCACTTCTGAGAGCTAAAAACACCCTTTGGCTGCCATGTTTTGACACCGAAAAACACGAACGCCGGCGGCTGCGATGTCAAATGGTATTTATAATTCGGTTCAGTCGAGGTAACAAGAAAATAGGCAAGACGTTTTTTTTTTTTTCTGCAATGACCTACTTAAAAAATGTAGCGAAATTGGTGCAATCTAGCCAAACCTGGCAACTCTGCTAGGGCCTGGTGGTACGCTGGGGAAATAGCCCTAGAGCTTCAATTCTTTGCTGTAAATCCAGAATACAGACGGACATTGGGTGCTGGATCTGGCGTGCGACTGCCTAATTTCATGCTTCGGAGCATTCGCGCGATTGAGGCGGAAGAACAGGATGGGTGGAGCTACGCCTACTAGTCCACCGCCATTCGCAGGAGAGGCTCTTTTCAAAGCGACGGGCTCACACGGTGTGTCAAAGGTAACGAAGCTTATAGACTAACCTGCCACAGTGCTCTAATGGTTATGGTCCTCAACTGCTGACCTGAAGGTCGCGGGATTGAATTCCAGCAAGCGACGGCAGCATTTGAATGAATGCGAAGTCCTAGAGGCCCGTGTGTTTAGATTTATGTGCACGTAGCGAACACCAGATGGTGAAAAGTTGCGGATGCCTCCCCTGCGGCGGTCCTCATAATCATATCGTTGCTTTGGGAAGTATGACGCCAACAATGATTGATTTTTATGTGTTCAAGACTAGTTCTCCACGACGGCGTGGTGCCCAGATATGCAAAAGACGCAGTTTCGCCGGTGGTGTGTTCGCCTCCACCCAGTTCGACTGCGTGGCGACTTGTATGGCTCTGGTTTTCCCGCGTATTTCACTTGGAAAATACAGCAGAGTATGACTACAGATAATTCTGATGACTTGCCCTATTTCGGGGCATGGCGTGCTGTTGCTACCGTATCATCTGTCGGGAGGTTCTATTGGAGCTCTGTTGTGTCACAAAAGCGATACAACAAACTTTACAGAAGAGCTGCAAGATCGAGGTTCGCCGTGTGTCGTAGATAGAAAATTATCATTATCATGAACCAGAACGCGCTCTCTTCGTCATCTTCTTCATTGCCTTCCTCTTCTTCCTCTGCTCCTTCGCTCCCAGAAAACGCGCGCCGATTTGTCCCGCGTGGGATGATAACACTGATGAGCAAGAAAACGTGTACAGAGAGAGAGGGAAGGAACATTTCGAAAGAGAGAAATAGTTGCCAAAAAAAGAAATCTTTGGTGACGCGAGATTCGAACCCGCTAATGCATTTAGCTGGGCTATTTCGTACTGAGAGAATGGTTCCATAATGCTAGCGAACATGCACAAAAAACACACAGAAAGACACGGGACAACCGCTAGACTTCATCTGTTGAAGTCTAGCGGTTGTCCTGTGTCTTTCTTTGTAGTCTTTGTGCGTGTTCGCTAGTATTACGGATGCATTCGAACCAGCGTCTCCATGATGCGAAGGCCAACGTCGTAACCACTCGGGAACCCAGGCATCCTAGCAGCGCAAAGCCTGTCCTTGCATAGTATAGAATAGCATGTGGGTGGGAAAAGGAAGTGACGGTTAGTAGGCTGGAAAGGGGAAGGGGAGAACGTGTACAGAGCGATAGAGAAAAAGAAAGCGTTAGAAAGATTGAGGAATAGAAAATAGATGGAAAGAAAGTGAACAAAGAAAAAAAGACAAAAAGACGCAGAAATAAATAACCATAAATAGAAAGACACAGACACAAAATTATGTAAATAAATGCTACCATAGCCAAGCATAGTATAGTATAGCAAAGGGAGGGAAAGAGAGATGTGAGAGGGTAAAAGCCTAGGCAAGCCAGCACGAGCTAAGTTCCCACCGGCTGTGCTGTGAGCCAGCCCTGGGCTGTTTCCACGAATTCGCGCAGGGCTGGGATAGTCTGTCGTTGCATCAGCAATCTACGGTATCTTCCTAGAGATCGTGTTGCAACAACAGAAATTTCTGTTGCCCTCATGGCAAGTTCGGTAGTCATTTTAACTGGGGTTCAGTTGCTTCCCCTACGTCAGAAGAAAGACTTAGCAAACGGTCACTGATATATGCTGGAGATGGGCGCTGTCATTAGGTTTTTGCGGACAGAGGTCATGCACTCGCGAGAGAGCTTGATAGATTGGCCTTTCCTTGTTATTGCTGCTCGCTTACGGAAGCTGCTCGCTAAATGCGTACTTGGTTCGATAGCCCAAAAGTAGTGGCATCTTCGATTTCCTGCCACGTTTGACGTTAATCTAGTTTTGTTTTCAATCAACGCGCGTATGCTACGCGTCTCCAGAAAATTTAATCGTGCTTTTTCTAAAAAGTTCTTTGTGCACTTCTTAGAACATCACATTGTAAACATAGCAAACAGGACACTTTTCACAAGCGTGGCGTAGCATACAAGCCATCACCAGTTCCTCAACCCGACTTGACGTAGGTCACCAAGAATCCTTCATGCGAGTTTTCCAATAAAAAGTGCGCTTATGTCCTCCGCACATGACAGATGTTCCCTCCACTCCAAGAAAAACAATGTTTTGAAAATGTACACAATTTTTACAAACAAACACATACGGTTCGATAAAGACAAAAGAAATCGTTTTGAGTGTGTGGACACCTATAAATAAATATTGCAGTAAATAAATATGTAGGGGTGAAATAAGCAAACCGTGCTTGTAAGCAACTTGCGGTGTGGGCGAATTCCTTAGCGGCGATTATAGACGTGTACTTGGTTCAAGAGCCCCAGTATCCTTCCTGTACCGAGGTAAAGAACAGGTAAAAAGGTAAAGAAACGAATTGAATAAGAGTATTTAAGGAAGAACATTCAATAGCGTTACGGACAGTAGACGGTGAGATACCGATTACTCAGATCGGTGACTATTTCCATAACGGCTGATAATTTAAAGTTTAAGTACGTTAGTTCGGTCAAAATACGGAGTTAAATGCAGCGCGCATGACGAGTGCGCCGGGGCGCAACTGGAGATAAGTATGGTGCTGGGTTTAACCGCAGCTTGGTCGGGCTTAACCCGTGCTCACATTCGCTTTTGAGCGCTGGAAACACGCTTTGGCCGCCATATTTTGACGCCGCATACACGAACGCCTGGGGCTCCGATGTCAAATGATTTTTATAATTTGGATCAGTCGAGGCAACAAGAAAGAAGCCAAGAATTGCTTTTCTGTCGTCATCAAGGCAAAAGAGTAGCGAAATTGGCGCAAAGTAGACAAACTTGGCAACCCTGGTAGGCAACCCTGCCTGGTGGTACGCTGGGGAAATAGCCCTAGCTGCTTCAGGGGCAAAATTCCTTGCTGTATATCCAGAAGACAGACGCGCAATGGCTGCTGGGTCCGGGGTGCGACTGCCTAATTTCATGCGGCGGAGCGTTCGCCAGAATGAGGGGCACGAAATGGATGGGTGGAGCGACGCCCACAGATCGAGTGCCAGGAGGACCGAAGGAACACATACGACAGCGCAGTGTCACAACTATCCGCCACGGTGGTCTTGTAGTTATGGTGCTCGACTGCGGACCTGAAGGTCGCGGGATCGAATTACGGCTGTGGCGGCCGCATTTCAATGGATGCGAAGTGCTAGAGGCCCGTGTGCTTAGATTTAGGTGCACGTAGGGAACGCCATAGGCTCGAAAGCTCCAGAGCCCTCAGATACGGCGTCTCTCATAATGATATCACGGCTTTCGAAAGCAAAACACCAACAATTATTGATTTTTATCTGCTCAAGACTAGTTCTCCGCGACGGCGTGCTGTCCAGAGATGCAAATGATCCAAGGTGGCCGGTGTTGTGTTCCACTTAACCCAGTTCGACTGCTCTTCGACTTGCATTGTTCTATGTAACTCCCGCAGCTCGAGAGATGGTGTTACACCGATGAAAAGGTTAAATTAATTCCGGAGTAGACTTCGTCAGTAATGCCGCCTTCACGGCTCAGGCAGTATTAGTGTTCGCGGCAAAACCAATTGTGAGGGTATGATGATGACTACCTCAACAGTTGGGCTCTCTGCCTCAGGAAACGGCAGGACACACCGCGACACCATGAGATGTCCGCCGCATTATTAAAAGCACAAACTGCGCTTCTGTCAAAGTCTCTAAGACAATGTTGCGTCTCGCATTGGAGGAAGGGTAGCCCAACGACTAAGGAGGCGCACTGAAGTCTGCCCCGAGCAGCATTGGTCACTCGGGGTGGCTTCCACGGAGATGAGCTAGCCATGCTACAACCAATCGAAATCGCCTCGGCGCTGTAGCCTGACGCATGGTGTATGCAATAAGTTCATAAAGGTTAAATGAGCTTTTGTATTTGTTTATTAAATGGGAAGCATTTTATAGCGAACTTCTGCGACCTTGAGCGTATCTATCTATCTAGCCGCCTACGACTTTGTGCGCTCCTGGCTAGTTCGTTAATCGGATGTAAACCAAAATTGGTACGTCATCACATGACCGTATTACAAACCTAAATGACAGGTCACAGCATGAAAATTATGACATACATGTCATGAACAGCATGATTTACATTCCGTGGCATTGGGTCTCTTACGGCCGTTCCGTTCATTTCATATATACCGAAATTGGTATGGCGTGACAACAGTTCATGACGAACATAAAGACAGGTCCTAACGTGCAAATCATGACACGCATGCTATGTGCAGCATGATTTAGATGACATGATTTTGGGGCGCTTGCGGCCGTTTTAATCAATGGATATATACGAAAACTGGTATGACGAGACATTTCTGTATGAAGAACATAACTGACACGTGGTCACATGGAAATCATGACATGGATGTCATCTACGACATGATTTACATGCCACGCTCATGGCGCACTTGCGGCTGTTTAGCTAGCTTGATATACACCAAAATTGGTATTGCGCGACTGTACGACGAACGTAAATGAGAGGTGCTAACATGAAAATCATGATATGCATGACATATATGGCATGATTTACATGCCATACTCATGCTGCACTCGCGGCCATTTCGGTCGTTTGATATACACCAAAATTGGTATTGCTCGATGTGAGTGTTTGACGAACATAACTGACAGGTCCTAATATGCGAATCATGTTATATACATGTCATGTACGGTATGATTTACATGACACTGTCATGGTTTGCTTCCGGCCGTTTTGTTAACTGCATATATACCAAAAAAGTGTATGGCATGACACGAGTGCCTGATGAACAAAAATGACAGGTCATGCATTGTATATACCGGAATATACGTTTCATACGCGTGGTATATACCAGATTGTGCATGCATGCGCGCATGCATGCATGCACAGTTCTTTCGCAGGTAAAATTACCAGCAACTGATAGTTCGTCCACCACGATGTAGCAAACGAGTGTTATCACAACGTGGCGACCGCGCTGCTGAAAGCTCTTCATATTCAACAGCTTCCGCCATGTTTGAGTTTTGTGACATTGCGCGCGCATTCCATCAAGTTTAAACGAAGCTGCTGGGGGGCGATCGGAGATCTGTTCGTTCCGCTTGTTCATTCTCCTGGGGGAGAACAAGCGCGCTGATTGGCTGAAGCGGGAGATGTCACTCAAGGCCGAGGGGTGTCGCCATTTCTTTTTTTTGCTTAATCTTTTTTTTTTGGTGACGTCATATCGCGTCATAGCGAGTGGGGTGATCGGAGATCTCTGTTCTGCGCCGTTCGTTCTGCCCCCATTCTGGCGGCGCACGCGATTGGCCGAAGCCGGAAAAAAACCACGTCTGTGAGGGGCGTAGCCATTTTTCTTTTTGCGTGATCTTTTATTTTTTGGTGATGTCGTACCGCGTCATAACGAGCATGTCGTCTGCTACAAACGAACGGAGCGCGAGGCCGTTCGCACGCGTTCTCTCGAGCGCACAAACGGCTTCGCACGGCATGATGCGGCGGTTGCGGCTGCCGCAACAGCTGATTTTGAGAAAATGGCGCTTGCGACGTGTGCTTCTCCTGCGGTTGAAGGTGCGAGATGCGTTGGAAGACATGAGCGAGTGCAGCGTCGCTTTTCTCGAAACGAAGAGTGCGAACGCAATGAACGGGCCTGCCACTGGTCTGTCGTCTTACGCGCAGCGACTTCTTAATTCAAAAGCGCTACCAGCTACGGCCACGTGTCGTCCCGGTCCTCACTCGTGGACGACGGCCCCGGCGGGCCCTACGGCATAGATATCTGTGGGTCCTCTTATATAAAAGCCAGCAGAAGCTCCTTTTGACGACCCGACAATCGGGAGCCAAGCCAGACATTCCGGTGGGACGACATTTTGAAAAACTGCGCCAACCGCTACTTTTCTCTTTTTTTTTCGCGTGCGCGACTTAACGTAGCAAGCACGTTAGAAAAACTAACAGCAATAAATATCGGCACTCAATCCTATTGCTGTTTGAGAAACTGTTTGAGCTTGAGGAGAAAAAAATATCTTTTCGTATAACAACTCTATTTATTAGAAGGCGAGAAACACTTCGCTTTGAAATATACGGTCCCCTTGCCGAGGACAAACGATGCGCGTCTACTTCCGGAAAGCTCGCCGCTCACCGCTTGACGATTGGCTGTCCTCTTCCTCTCGGCGGAAGAGAGCTGCGGACCGGCCACTTTTGTGACGTAACACCGCCAGAACGAACGCGGAACGAACAGAGATCACCGATCCCCCCCCTTGGGAGCCGGTCCGGTGTGGACGAAACCGTGGTCACTAACTGATGAAGATAGTGACGCGGAGAGCATCGCCTCGTTTCGTCTCTCTGCGAACGCCGTCATCGCTCTTTTTCGTCGCACATTTGCGGCGCTTCGCGATCGGCGCGCTCGAGAGATCATCGAGAGTAACCGGCTGGCTGCCAAATGTGACCGAATTAACGAGCGCTTAATGTCACTTTATGCAATACGTATGCTGACAGGGACCAGGGAACACGTCCTATTTATCGGATTTCCCGAACAAACGAGGGTCGAGTTAACGAAAACTTACTGTACCACTCTTCGTTGATATTGTCTAGTGATTTGTAACCTTTCATAGTTTAAAGGTGAGCTAAATCACGAAATATATATCTAGGTCAAAAGGAGGTTCCCCATCACACAATCACAGTACATATGTATAAGCACGATATACTGAGCCTCAATAATAGCTATGGCATTTAAACACTAAGTTTGGTCTACTCACGTCAGACAATTGAAGATTCAATGCCTGTGGAAAATAGCAGAAAACTGCTCCCGCGGATGCTCTTGAGAATGACGGAGTATTGTACTCTGATGTTTCTCGAATCCTCTTCCCAATATTTTATATGTTTCCTCGTAATTTCCATTATTGTAAAGGAAACTGGATTTGGCTATATACTAAGTCCTAAGAAGAATATGTGTTCCTCTACGTTTCTCGCAACGCGAGACTGTAATATGTTAGTCCAGAACATCACAATACCGCGACAGTAAACTAATGAAATTTTTAATGTAATGATTAGGAATAGCATAGACGCACTGCATAACCAAGAGTGAAGCGAAAAACTTCTTTTGGCTGCAGCGGAGGAAGAACATATTGAAGCAACAGCACGGAAAAAGCGATACAGACACCGTGGTAAAACATGGGTTGAAGCGTTGACAGCTGAGAAACACTTGTGCCAACAAATAAATTATTATTTAAAAAGCTCGTGGAATAAACTAGCCGAAACGACAGATAGAGAGTACGCCATATATACCATGTTAGGTTAATCTCTCCTCTGCAATAACTCGCATCAGCACCATCAGCACCGGCATTGCGATGGCCGCTACAGCTGACTCTAAATATTTCAGAAGGAGCAGCTGGCCGCTCGAACTAACGATCGGAAATATGCGACCGACTGCGGAGAAAAATAGAACAGGCGAAAGAGAAAATATTTCTACAGGAGCAGATGAGCACGTCATTGTGTCATGACCATAGGCCTTCAAAAATTGTAGCTCACTAACATACAAAAAAAAATGTACAAGGGGTGTTCAAATGAAAAGGTGCGAAACGACCCTGTGGGTTTAAATGAACACTTTATTCAAAGTATACAACACAGGTCTAAGCATAACGGTCTCATTGTTGAACTAGCCAAACGATTACTTGTTACCAGAATTCCTGTGGCCGTGACAAGACCCAGTCCTTCACAGCATCTTTGAGTTGGTCGTCCGCGTTGAAGCGCCCCTTTCAGATGTTTTTTTTCACGGCACCAAACACATGGAAATCGCGGGGAGAAATGTCCGGGCTGTAGGGTGGATCATCAAGCCGCTCCCACTCGAACTTGGCCAGTGTGAGGCCCTGGAGACAAGTGGACATGCGTTATCATGAAGCAGAACCACGCCATCCAGGAGCAGCCCCGATCTTTTGTTCTTGACCGGCCTGCGCAGGCTTCGGAGTGTCTCACACATTTTCCCCCGCATATAGTCACTATCCAGCGATGAATGGTGGCCGGTTTAACACCTTCCGCTGTCAGTAATCGGATAGCGCCGCGCTGCTCCTCAATTTTCAAATTTTGCAATGTGAACCCATCCGGTCCCCACAAGCACAGCCGCGTCAATTGGACGGCAGTCTTATAAGCCTCTGCTCTCTCCTGAGCATGCGGGCGCCCCCCCCCCCCCCCCCCCCCCCATGCTCTGATCTACGGCGGAAACTCCAATTGTATCCCTAGATGTCTCGATACGTTCTCCCGTAGCGGCATAGGCATCTATGTGAACGGTTAAGCTGTTACGACGTTTCATACTTTTTCATTTAGACACTCCTCGCATTTCGCGCTTAGGCCTCACTCTCACTCAGACTCGCCACAACTTTCCACAACCGGACTAAATCGGACTTAGGCTCACTAATTTTTTTTTTCATCCCAACTCACTCGGACTTACGAAAATATTACTCAATAGCACTCACTCCGACTCAGACTTACACTCACGATTTCATCTTAGTCTAAGTCAGTCGAGTAATGAGTGAGTACTGAAGAAGAACGGCTATTTGGGCTAGTTGGTTAAAGCGCATCTTGAAAGGGCTTGCAGCGCAAGCACGGTAGTGCTGAAGGAAAGGCGTAAAAGCCAGGAACGGAGAGCAAAGAGGGACGACACGGGCGCTGACTACCGACTGATTCATTGTTCACGACACGCATGTACATATATATACAGATAGGTAAAATCTTTTATCAAGCAGACGTCACTAATATGACACATTTCAGTGGCGCGTCCGATAAAACTAAGGTACAATGATAAATATTAACACACTAATCCTTCTCCAAAAGAGCGAATTCTTTTTCATGCAATGCCACCGAAGGCTAGCTCATACATTCACCGTCAAATGTCCTAATAATTGCGCCTCAATGATTTCCCGCGTTAGTTTGTCTGTATGGCGTTCCAACACACTCCCAGCCTGAAATTGAGGCTGACAGCCGCAACTTTTGCAATTCATCACAACGCTGGAACTTATCCTTTTGCATAGGCCATTCTTATGTTCCCCTAACCTCTTATTTATACAACGACCAATCTTTCCTAGCTAACCGCGCCCGCACGTTAAAGAAAGCCTGTACACCACGCCCACGGAGCATTCTACAAGTTTATTTGCATGTTTCACTGCGCATTGCCTGTCTCCTTATACTTGACATTTCACTGAAGCGTTCATCTGTCAACCTACATATCTAGCCAACTTTGCACGGGGCTGATAAAACCAGATTCACTCCATATGTCGACCCAACTTTTTTTCAGCCGTGAGATATATTGTGGAAATATAGAATGACAGCCAGTTTTTTTTTTCTTTCTGTCTTTCTGGTTTCCCTTGCTTTTGTTTTACTTTCTGCAGCAATTTTTCACACACTGATGAGAGGACGAATTTCGGAAATCTCGCTGAAACAAGCCTGTCTACTTGCGTTTTTACAGTCAGTAACCAAGTGTAGGCATGACTTAGATAAGCTTGTACTTACGGCCGAAGAAGCAATTGCTCTTTTTACCGGTTTACTATGGCTAGAAGCATAGTTTAACATAGGCTTAAAACTTCTCCGACTTAACACAACAAAATATAACAAAAAAACTACACAGACGTTTCGCAACCTATGCGGGCAGCATCTTCAGTATGAACTGGCACCGAATGAGCGAAGGTAATGCAGTCTATTTCTAGTCTCGTATGTCTCTGTACACATCCGGTAGGAAGCCACGCTTGCTGTTGCACGCCGACCTGTCACGGCGGATGAACCACGACTCGAGAAGCTTTCTCTTGCCCCACCTTTGTATTCGAGCCAGCGTCGTCGCATTGCTGAAGTCGAAGGCATGCCCCGTCGTCGAGCAGTGTTCGACGAGTTCGCTCTTGGAATGCGTGGCATGGGTGGCTTTGGCGACGTCCCCTTTGTGCTCTTTGAACCTCTTTGAAAGGTGGGGCAAGAGAATGCTTCTCGAGTCGTGGTTCATCCGCCGTGACAGGTCGGCGTGCAACAGCAACCGTGGCCCCCTACCGGATGTGTACAGATACATACGGGACTGGAAATAGACTGGTTTACCTTCGCTCATTCGGTGCCAGTTCATACTGAAGATGCTGCCCGTATAGGCGGCGAAACGTCTGTGTAGTTTTTTGTTATATTTTGCTGCGTTAAGTCGGAAAATCTATTTTAATCATGAACTCTGCCGGCTTTTGGAACATTTTTGCGCTTAAAACTTCGCGGTTGGTATTCCCAGCAAACGTGATTTGGAAACATTCTGATATTAATATCTAAGAAATGCACCGATCCCTAGGAAACGCATATATCTAAGAAACGCAACGATCCCGAGGTACGTGGACGACTATTTAATTTTCCTGCAGCCTTCCGTAAAAAAATGAAAAAGGCCTGGCTGAGCTTGTTTTAGGTGCTTTCAAAGCATACGGGGGAGGGCTAGACTTCAACTGTGAAGTTCCTCAACAGGGATCGTTGGGTTTCTTAGATAATATTATGAGATATATTATTATAAAAAAATTAATTAAAAGTGGGCCTTTCGCGAACAGTTCTAACTCAAATTACACTCAATAAAAACACCTAATTCTTTGCAGAGATATAAAAGAAGCTTTGCCCAGTGTCATGAACCAAAGCGAATGAGATCAGGGGAATATTAAAATTATAATCATTAAATAACCAAAATATTACGCACTAACACTAGGGGCACCTTCGCATAACAGGCAGCCATACTAAAGCTTCTAGCACGAATTTGCTTACTGAGGTTCATTGCACACCCACTAATGTTATAAGCATATTGTACCATATTTTAATGAAAAATCTTCATTAGAAAGAACGTTATAAATGTTCCCGTACGCAAAAATAGCAAGAATGTAAGTTCTGAGAAAATCAACAAACAAGAGTTGAAACAGGGGCAGCGCTTACGCAAGGCGATCAAGAGCCCTAAAATCCTCGATATTTGTAGCTAGTTGCATCCTGGACCTTCCTCTTGTGTGCCTTTGCTCGAGCGGCAACTTTCCTTTTTTTCTAGCTTGCTTTCCCGGATGAGTGCCGCGGTGAGACGCTTTCGCGATGCGGTGACGATCATTTGTGAAGCAAGTTTTTGCAGTGTAAAGGCCAGGCTCGATGCCAGCGTGCTTCAAAATATCAAATGTGCTTCTGTTGCCATTATTGAAATGACACACAGCGTCATAGAAAGCAAATTTTTGATGATTTACAGGCTAACATACGTGTGCTTTAGATGTACGACGTTGCGCGTACACTTGGTGAGAAGTTCATGACCTTTATAAATGAAAATCATGGGCTTACAATACTATTAGAGCATTATTACACGTTCGCACTTGATATGACTGTTAAATAATCGAGAAAATACTACATATCAAGCTAATCTTGTGACGCACAAAAAACTGACACATTCAGTGCCACATTTTGCTTCTAACATCCTGGTCTAACGTTCTCGCTTGCATGTTTGCTTATAACTGTGTAGATAGAAATTTTATGCAGCAAAATGATGGGCGATAAATTGCGCGTTTAACATGACCAAAAACCAAAACATGAAAAAGACTTCGCTTTTTCCACTTGGCCTCATACCTTAAGCAGGGTGACTTCTTTTAGATTCTTTTTCGTTTATTTTCAGATAGAAGTTGCAGAAGGTCTCGTCATTAAGTTCTCCGCAATCTTGGTACCAATTTTTTTAATAATTTAAAAGCATGGCGCAGTAATTTCCTTTCAAGGTTTTATTTTTGTGTCTTTCAGGGCATTAACGTCGCCAAAAAAGTGGCTTTTTTGCCACGCTTTTGACAAAAGTTCTGCACACCATCTTCACCATCCCCGCGAATCCAGCAATTAAATATGAACGAAGGCCAGTGCAGCGCGATGTTAGCGCGCAAGCACACTCACACGAGCGCCGCGAGCAGGAAATCGCGCGCTTCCGTTCAGCACAGCGCGTGGAGAAAATGCGCGCACTTGCGACTTTGAGAGTGCATGCGTAGCGCCAGCAGAGAACAAGAGAGAGAAAGCGGGCGCGCTGCCAGACCGCGCAAGCGTCGCATGCAGTGAGACATACATACAGCATCAATGTAAACAAACCGCCGACGGAAAAAAGGGGGCGTTTTTCACAAAGACGCAACAGCGCCCCTGGCCCAGGTTTTCTAATCGAGGCTTGGGCTAAGGCCGACAACTTGCGGTGTGTTGAGGAGTTGACAAAATTACACTTCTGCTCTTGAAAACGCGCCAAATAGGACCGCCGTAGTAATGGCGCGTTGCCGGAACTGATCTCGGAGGCCATTGTGACGACGCAGTACTTCACTTCACCCATACCAGATGGCGACATCGCCCCCCACCGACCAAGGTCGCTGTGAAAGAGGAAGGTGTGGATGATATAAGGCGCGTTTGTGAAGCCCCATTCATGAGCGCGGGTAGCGCAGGGGCCAGAGCGTCCGAAGCTTATCTTCGGGATCCAAGATGTCATGGGCTGGAGTTCAAGGTAATCCATATCATTGAAACATTTTTTTGTCATCTGTGTTTTACTAACGTATTTCCGTGACGGAAATACGTCAGTGAAATCTCTCCGGATCCCACCATAAAAACTTTCGTGTTAGAATAAAAAGGTAGGTGGAAGCATCACGTCACAGTCTTATAGCCCAGCCATAAAAATGCAACACGAGTTTTTACATTGTCCTCTGCAGCCCTCTGCCGTCTATGTAGGGTTTTGGTAGGTAGGGGTCGGGACAGCCGGTATCGCCAGAACGAAGGCCTCTGAGATAAAAGGGCATTTCACGACTCCTTTCGCTAGGGGAAGGGCGCATGTACCCTGGCATCGCGAAAAAGGCGGATTAAACAAAGAGCACAGAGCTCGAGGAACGAATGGCGTTGGAGAAAATTGGCTTGCGGACGCTGTAGCTCAATATGCGATTGCCTAAGAGTTGACAAGATTGCGACATTTGCGTTTGTTTGGCCTGTACTAGGCAACAGTGATACGCCATGTTTATTCTACTTCGCATTTACGTCGTATGCCTTGCGTCATCTCATGCTCGGGACTGAGCATCAGGTATGTATTGGCTGCATTATTCAGATCAGCTGTTCGTTCAAGCACGCTTTCTAACCCTTTCGGCCGAAAGGGTTAGCAGGCAAAAGGACACGAAAAAGTATTGCTATAAATTGTGAAATAAATAAGTAAAAATTAAGATTTGCGTCTGCGGCATGCTCAGTACAGCTGTACAAACATAGGGAGTACTTTTTGGATGCGTCATCAAACGCGTAATATGACCGTCGGCGTCAGCGTCCTGCGGCGTCGGGCACAGCACTAGTGATGCAAAAGATCATCACGTGATCGCGTCACCATATGACGTCATTATGGCGTCAAATATTGGTAAAATTTGTCAGGTCATCATGACGTCACAAATTTTGGCGTGATGTCACGTGACGAACGTCACATGATGCCGTCATCGCATGACGTCGCAGCTTGGTCAAAAGTGGGCCGATCACGGATACAGTACAGAGCCAGGTGAGGTGCTTCCGATCCTGGAGGCAGCGCAAAATCGTGCAATATAGGCCAGCGTCCACCGGAACACCGTCTGGCGAGAGGTATACATTTCTTGCGAATAAGCACACACTTGCCAAAGTTGCAACGAAATAGTTTTTTGTTGCAACTTTGGCGAGTGTTTGTGTATTCGCAAAAAAATCATGCAAGTTGCGCAAGCTGTCAGAGGTTAGCGGGGCAGGATCAATGTATTGACTGAGAAGAAAAAGATGATGGCTTACGCCTTCGAGTGGTCTTGTGATCATCGTCGTTCTCGGAACTGTGGTATGTTGGAAGCAAGATGGTGGAATGTGAAAAAGACGACAAACACCGAAACCAGACATTTGATGATATTTTACTTACTGGCTATTCTCTCGATAGCTATCCTGATTTTCTCTGTGGTTTCTAAGGTGTCAAACGGCGTATTTCGAAATTGGGTCTTCCGTAACATCTACTCGTAGGCTGTTGCAATGCAATAGCTGCATGTCCTATATATAGCACACCATGGCTTAGTGGTTGTCAGATCTCTGAATGCATTGCGTGCTAATCCAGAGCCGTAGCGTTTGTGTCAGCTTCCGATTTCTTGTTACTCTCTTCGGGAAATTAGCCTACATTTAAAATTTCCAAGGGAACTCCAGATAATGACAATGAATTGCAGTTCCGTCAGCTAGTCCTTGCAAGAAAGGACGAAAATAATTTCGGCGCGGCGAAAAAATGATTCGGCAATATTTCATGATGTTACATATCACATAGCGTCCAATAAATTGTTGGAGGCCATTCAAGAGCAACCAAGAGCTGTGTATCACGAGCGCATAAACTTGATTCTGCTTCAGACGCAGTAAATTATATATGGTTGCTGGCATGGTTCCTTCACAACAATTTCACTGTTGACAGAGTGAAATAAATAGCGATATTGAAATTCCCGATATTTCATTTCACAACCACTAGGCCTTGTTGTCCTATATATCGGACATGGCGCCAATTTTGTTATGCACTAATGGGATGCACCGAATACAATATTTCCGTGCTGTTGAGTTGGTAGAAAAGCAAAATCCACCAGAAAAAAATATTTGCGCGTTCGTTACAAATAATTCAAGGCTCAAAAGGCTAAGCCTTGTCTGCGAGGATTTGATAGTAGATTTTGAAAACAGTGGGAAATAGCCACGAATACATTGCTCTCCAAGCTTCGGGACGTAAATATAAAGCAAATAGAAGCGTAAGTTTCTAATTCGAAAAAAAGAAGAAAGGATGATCTTAGTTTTAGGTCTGGTGGTCCCATGCCGCCAATTTCACACAGGGTGGGTGCCCTCCCAAGCGAATATGAACTTCGTTCTACCGAGCACCAGGCCGGAAGTGCGCTTGTACCTATTTTACCAGTAGGTACCTGGCGGCAGCGATTCTCTGCCTCCCACAGCAGCGGCGGATGCTCAACTATTTCACCAAGGCTATGATGGGTTAAGGTGCGCCCAGGGGGCTTTACAAAACATTATGAGGCCACGTTTCGCGATGAGTACCGATTGACAACCGAGCGCCAGGTAGGTGTACTCCTCTACCCCTTTGGAAAAACCGGTGAGTTCCCGTTCGGCACTGGGAATCAAACCCGCTACCTCCCGCACTGGAAGCGGGCGCTCAAACATGACGCCACCGATGCGGTGGCTTCATGGTTGAGCAGATGCTTCCATCCGCATCGAATAAGTTAGATGAGGATGGAAGCATCTGCTCCCGTGCGCACAGACGCTATGGGGACGCTGAGCAGATGACGTGGCGTGCATAAAAGCATACTGTGCAGCGCAGCCGAAGGCCACGTTTTAGGGACTCCAAGGCCATGGCACCGGTGCGCAATCTGACCTTAGTTTACCAAACCAGCAGCGGAAAATCGTGGCCTCCACGACTGACACCGCAAGTTCGCCGTTACGAACCACGCGTCGCCGGTGCCAATCGCGGAGGCCACCGGAACATTGCCTATATATGGCTCTGCTCTGTGCGGCGTGCTTTCTTCTCATACCGTCTTCTCACTTCTCCGCGCCTTCTCCCAATTGTCCTGCGGTCGTGTTAGGGCACGTCGTCAATTGCTGCTCCGGGTGTGGTAGGAGGGGGACGCGCGCTTCCTTGAACCGTGAACAACGCAAGTGAGCGGCTACGAACAAGCCCATAGTTGATGGTACACTGAAGCTATGGATCCTGACGACCGGAAAGTCGCCTGAGGTCTACCCAAATCAATCGCCATTAAAGACACGTAAATGGAACAATAAGGCCGCCTAAACATTTATTCGATGCAATGGCGCAGCGGCGAGCGCAGCCGGCAGCTTCGAAGGCGCTCCAACGCGATCGGCGTCGAGATGGCTCTGGCTCCGTTTGCGCGGTTGTCACACCGGCAAAGCCGATCCATAAGGCGTTTCGCGGGAAGAGGCGCCGAAAGCGTTTTGGTGTTGAAAGCGTTGCGTGGGTCGGGAACCGTCCTGCGTATGCTCCGAAGAGAGCAACCGTGGGCGCATGCGTTGGACAATGCGTCGCGCAAAGGAGCAGGAATAAACATTTTATTCAAACGGCAAACTGAGGTTCCCGTGGGTGGAGCCCCTTTTCCGGGGCCCCACTGGCTACAGCAACTGCACTCTAAAAAGTGGTGAGGGTATCGCAGGAGTAAAAAAGCGAACTTACTCTTGAAAGCGTTGTTTTCCTGCCGCAAAGCGTCGCATGGAGTGAAACGAACTGTTCATTATGTATGAAAGGAGAGAGTGAATTATGCTTTATACTCCACGTTTCTCAGAGGGAGTGGAATGCCCATATACTCTTCTGGCGTAAGAACGTAAACTCCTGCTCATGCTCTACATCGATGTGCCGGCATGTCGTGGATGCTTTGCACCCCTTTTGAACGGCGCTCGTTAGTGTCATACTAATCAATATTACAAATATTTATTCATCCCCTCATGGCATTGTTAGTAGTGAATCGTTACTAGGGGGTCGATACCTACATGTGGACGCAAGAAACGCGACATGTGTAAAGTTGTTGTCACTGCTACTTTAACCGCTATTGCAGCAGAATCCTGCTCCCACTCTGGCCTCGACAAGCTCCATCGCTTCTGCCTGCAGTGCTCACACTTCACAACCCTTCGCCCACAGCGCATTTCTCAGTGCAACCCACAGAAGCTACAATGCAGACCATACGCGTTTTACGCTGAGCGCTGGACTCTTTCCCTGCGGACCTTATATAAACAGCCGTACATGCACGTAGTCTCTCTGCTTACCCTTCTCTCCTCCTTTTTGCATATCATTCTTCAATCGTGCTACGCGTTCGGTTGTCTGTGTATGGGAGGGAGGCACCTGTAGCGACCAGACCATTGTGTTTTTCTGAACTCAAATTAGATCGCCTACTCCGCCTTATATAGGAAAGTCCTCAGTCTATCACCGTAGGCCATGATTGACAAGCTACTTGGGATGAGAATCTGTGAGAGCTACTTGATATTGAGTACATGAACCAAGAAGTTTGGCTCGCATGCACCAAAGGACGTCGCGCCACACTAGAAGCTTGGGGCATCAATCAAGGGCGTAGCCAGGAATTCTTTTGTGGGGGCTTCAACCACGCTTTTCGTATGTTCGTTTGCGCTTTTGTATGTGCGCGTTTACATATACACATGCAAAAGTGAAAAATTACGGGATATGAGTTAAACCTGCCCCCCCCCCCCCCTAGCTGCGCCAGTGCCATCAATATACCTAGGCAGGTCGACAGCAAGCAATCATTACCACAAGAATGGCAGAAAGAAATAATTATGCGTATGGTGCTACGTAGTATGGACCACCATGAAAACACGAGAGCTACACCACGAAAACACGAGAGCTACACCACGAAAACAGGAGAGCTACACCTATTTTCGTCCTCCTGTTGTAGCTCTCCTGTTTTTGTCCACCACGAAAACAGGAGAGGTACAACAGCCTACAAAAATACTCGGAATAAGCAGGCGCTTTCTCTTTAGATTCCGCTGGACCCCTGCACAACTGCGCTGCTGCAACCGTGGTACAGAGGGTACATGTTCTAGGCTGCAGCTCGGCCACCGGAACAGACATTACAGCCATGGAAGAGGCTGCTATAGCCTTAGCGATGCGTAATCCAAAAGGCACCTTTGCCCTCACGGATTCCCAGGCAGCGCATCGCAACGTAACTTGGCAGGAATTCATGTCGGCCAACTCGCACAGTTAATACTACTACAGGCTGCAGCCAATCATCAAGGTCATTGAAAAGAGCTGCTGTCGGTACAAGCGCATGCGGGGCTGCGAGACAGTAAAATTGCTGATGCCTCCGTACTTGAATGAGTTGAGCGCATACGAGGACACGGACAGAAGGAAGAGACGTACACACACTGGCGCTTGTGTTTGTACGTCTCTTCCTTCTGTCCGTGTCCTCGTATGCGCTCAACTCATGCAAGTATGACCAACCAACAAGCCCGCATCGCCACCCTCGTTGATGCCTCCGCCCACGAAGTTTTACACCAGCACTCCGCCGATTCCGCCGCAGCGCAGCTTCTCGACGACCAAGAAAATACCCAGCCCTACCTTACATATTCTCAGATCCCTGCAAGACATTCGGCTGAGTAGGTGCACTCTACCCTCTTTTGATACCAAATTAAAAAAAGGAACGCAGGTAGCATGGTGACGATTACAAACACTGTCCTTTCCGAATTCACATGTCTGCTCAAAGATAGATCTAATGGTGTACAGTCCGCAATTTAAATTCCATTCCCAGACGACCACATTATACCACATGATCACGGCGGGCCAAAAGAATCCGAAAATATCGGCCACAGATAATCCTACGATAGTCGTGTGGGAGGCGGCGCTGTCTAGCTGCGACGCTCAATGGCAACAAGGTCTGCGTAATACAACCTGTACGGCGGCAAAAGCTGGTGGTCTTCCGGATCAGGAGGTCCGACCACAAAAACTACTTTTGTTGTTCACTCATAAATGTGTTTTCGGGACCGACAGAAGATCATGAAGGGTGCCACGTGGCTTGAGACGAGCAAGCCATGAGTAAAGAGACAGAACGCTCTGGCTTCTTAGGTCGTGGCATTGTGACGTCACCTTCTCAACAGTTATGCTGCCTTCGGGGGCCGCGTTTGCGCGGGACATGCCTTATACGCCATTTCTAACTTCACCAATAGTTACACTTGGGACTTCGGTGTGATTTTTATAAAAAGCTATCACTTAAAATTAGTGATTGATATTTGACCTTTATACACCATAGCAACAGTTCCCATCTACTTTCCCTATGTCATTGAGATTCTGAACAGTGTTAACGCCATAATGTTAAAGGGCTCCCTTCGCAGAAATACATCGCTGTCGGCGTCGCCGGCGTTAGATGTGAGCGAAACATCGTGATGGATGCAAATAATAAAAACCGGGAGTTCGAGCCGGAGTCGAAATCAGTTATTTTGCACGTAATCCCGGCCTTTCACCATAGAGCCACGAAAGTGCTTGAAATTGCTTCGAAAAAAAATCACACCATCTCCCGCTAAAGGGGACCATAGGCGATGCGAGGCAGCGTTTCGGCATGTAGAGCCAGCGTTTCAGAGGGCGAGGGGAGAGGGGAAGTGGAGAAGGGAGGGCAGAGAGCGAAAAGGGAGAGGGTAAATGGGAGAAGCGAAGGGGAGAGGGGAAGTGGAGAGGGTGAGGCGAACGGGGAGGGTAAAGTGGAAGTGGAGAGGGGGAGGGTAGAGGGGAGTGGAGAGGGAGATGAGGTGCGTGGAGAGGGCTTGCACATGCGCAGTAAGAGTGGTCACCCCGCACACCACCACCACCGGATTGAACTCCGCTAAAGGATGCTTCACATCTAAAACATAAACCGACGTCACGTTTTACGCGGAGTCGCGTTAACCCTTTCAGCCGTGGATTTTTTATTTTGGTAGGAGACCTTTTTTCGTGCGTGTTTCCCTAACAGGTTAGGACCTCAGAAAACCAAAACCAAAAATTGAGCCAGTGGTGCAAGTATATATGAATTATTTACATAAAGTCAAATTAGATCATTAGGGCTCAGTTGTCGTGAAATGAGAAATGTGGTTTCTTTTTTCCTCCGACTCACTAGAGTGCACAAAATGTGAACCAACGTCTTATTTGTCAGCGTGATACTCCTTGAAACAGCTTCGGTACATCGTCCCGGAAATGGCGCTCACCCACTTCAGCTGACCCGCCTCGACGTCACTCATGACTTCGATCAAGCGTCTTCTTCTTCATGGCTCCCAGCTCCGCAAACATGCCACAATTTTGATGTCAGTCGCACTGAGGATCATTGAAGAAGTATCCCCCAAGAATGAGCAGTTTTGGTTTCATTTCCGAGGTGTTAGGAGAAGTGATGTGTGGTGGTGTCAACTGACACCACCAGGGCCGAAAGGGTTAACACATGTAATGTTGCATGCTAGAAGCGTAGAATCCAGATATCGCACCGTATGAATTGTGCAGCGAGTTGGTACTTTAGGAGGTCCATCCATTGCATGCGCTCAGGCATAAATGATAATAATATTCATCATCAGCCACGGCATCAACATTGACTACGGCTGAGTAGGTGCGAGTATTGGCTTACGGACACTCACTGGTGCTGCGCTAATTCCCAAGATTATGAATTGTCACGTGAATGGGCACTTCGCAGCTGTACTTGCAGTAGAAATGCTAGGAGTTTTTACAGCGAAAGCTGTTATGAGATCACAACAAGGGCCGTTTTTGGCGCCGTAGTTGTCCGCCGCCGCCGCCGGTGTCCGTAACCACTATCGCTCAAAATAAGAAAAAAAAACGAAATAAGAAAAATTTTCCAGGATGGAACGAGCTTCGAACCTGGGCCCTCTGCGTGGGAGCCCAGTATCCCACCTCAGAGCCATGCCGCTGCTTGAAACTGCTTTGCAAAAAAATCTTATACTGGCTTCATATCGGGAAGGAACCACATTAACATATGTAATGTAGCGTGGTAGAAGAGTAAAATATCAACCAAGTGTCACACAACGCGAATTCTGTAACGAGGCGTCACACATTGCGAATTGCGCAACGAGTGAGTTGCTGAATGCTTCCAACCCATTACAAAGGGCTCTGCCATAATTCGTCATCGTCATTAGCCACAGCATCAACAAAGTGCACATAATACCTTACATGTGTTTAGCAAGTACCATGGTTCTGCGCGGAATGATGAAAAATTGCGCAGTGGCTGCTTTCTTACTTCACAAAAAATATGACTTATAGCGTAGTGGGTTCCTCGCAAGTGCACCTATATTGGTTGCAAAGGAAGCCCATAAGGCTCCCATGATCCATTTCCTCAGGGTCTCAATCAAGTTAATTCCCCTCTCTCTATCTCTTTCTCACGTTAGCGTATGTTATAGAGCGTGGTGGGAGAGTGAAATAACGACCGGGCGTCACACAATGCGAATTACGTAACTAGTGCTTCATTGTCATCAGCTGTCGCATCAAGAAACTGCACATAAGGCCTTATAGATGGTACCTCGCTTCTCCGCAGAATGACGAGTAATGTAGTGGTGGGTGCTTCCCAACTTCACAAAAAATATGATTTGTGGCGTAGTGGGTACATTGCTAGTTAATTGCATTAGTAGCCACAAGAGAGTTTATAACGGGCTCTAGAAATGCCGCTCTTCAAGCTTTCGCTGTGGCTGTGCTGCGCTTTCGGCGCAGGCCTGGCATTTTTTTTCAAATGGTCAATGTTAGCTGCACGGGCGCCCTTTTCTCGCGGTACGGCTGAAGAGCCCACTGAGACGAGAACAGTGGCGTGAAGGCCGGGCGTCACACAATGCGACCGGGCGTCACACAATGCGAATTACGTAACTAGTGCTTCATTGTCATCAGCTGTCGCATCAAGAAACTGCACATAAGGCCTTATAGATGGTACCTCGCTTCTCCGCAGAATGACGAGTAATGTAGTGGTGGGTGCTTCCCAACTTCACAAAAAATATGATTTGTGGCGTAGTGGGTACATTGCTAGTTAATTGCATTAGTAGCCACAAGAGAGTTTATAACGGGCTCTAGAAATGCCGCTCTTCAAGCTTTCGCTGTGGCTGTGCTGCGCTTTCGGCGCAGGCCTGGCATTTTTTTTCAAATGGTCAATGTTAGCTGCACGGGCGCCCTTTTCTCGCGGTACGGCTGAAGAGCCCACTGAGACGAGAACAGTGGCGTGAAGGCGGCGCGAACGGGACCCGACTAAGCTATCGCGTTGCACTATTGAGCGTGGAGCTCATGCGTTCTTCGCGATTTTTACTACATGCATTTTAAGGCTTCCCCTATAATGTTTTCTCTTAGCTGCCATGATGCTATCCCCCTTTTTTAATGCTGCCTCTATCACTTGACGTTTCGTATGTTGAAAACTTAGCACAGTTCAACGAACTTTAGTTTGTTCCTTCAGGAAGTTATTTTCATCTGATGTTGTTACTTTATTAAGCTTGTATTGCTTTTAGAGAGGTTCTTTCTAAAGCATTGCGCTTGTTTTCAGGATAAATCTAAAATTCCTGTGCTTTTATCGCTATTACATCTTAGTTGGCGTGTTTTTTGTGATTAATCTGGTTGTTTCTCTCTTTAGGTATACTGTGATCTTCACGTTAACGAAACTATCATTATTGCCTATTATTTTCCTACTTCTATGTCCTGAACAGCAATCATTAAGCAGGCTGTGTCAATGAAGCCAACGCTTTGATAAGTGACCTCGGTAGTTATCCTCCCTGCTTGCTTTCTTCCTTTCTTTCATTCGGCACTTACTGCCCCGTTACTCTTCCCATTTTACACGCCGACCTAACTGAATAGCCCGCGCTGCATTTTCCACTCCCCCTCTTTTAACAGCTGAGCTGTTTAAGCTTGGCCTAATGTGTCTCCTGCATCCGAAAACGAGCATCATGATGAACCGGCGCACGCTCTCTTCCAAAGCGCGGAAGGCGTTCCAGAGGTAAGGTAGCCAGAGACGGAGCACAAGAACACTCGCCAACGCGAGCCATAGTTGAAGCTTGGTTTAGCTTGTGGGTATACTTTGATAAACAAAGCAAATACTGGGGTGAATCATGGATAAGGAGGGCGAATGAGGGATAAATATTGTCTAGCTTCATATAGTATAACAATTGTAACACGAACGTTAAGCGTGATTTGACTTACCAAAACATGATATAGCATTGCCAAGCAAAACTATAGGAAAATAAAGCGAAACCTTAGCAATACCATCGAATAACGGAAAGTACTGCTACATAGCGCCTTTACCTTGCAATAGCAACTTCATGCAAAGCTAGCAGCGGCATTTTTTCGCATTTGCTTTATTCTACTTTCTCCCCTGCTGTAGTTGGGGAAGAGGCGTAAGGGTGTACAAATACTGGGTTCTGAGGAAGGCGGCTGCTGCATTGGCGAAGACACTGGTTGAAGCGCTGGCTCCAGCGACATTCCCTGATTTCTCATCACATCAAGCCTTCAGCTGCTCCTGAACTTCTGTCTTCTTTGTACTTCCAAGTCTTGTAATATTATTGACCCTTTCAGTGACGAATTTTGATGCACTGTCTCAAAATGCTGCAAATTTGCATAGCATGATTCCTATGCACTCAGTGCTACATTCCATCAAGTAAAATGAAGGAATGTGTTGTTTTGTGTAAGTATTAGTTTTATTGGTAATTAGCGTGTAATTAAATATCTAATTACACTGAAATCATTCACCTTCAATTCTGAAGTTAGAAGCATCAGAAATTAGGCCCAAAGTGCATGCAGAGCTTGTTTTTTGGTTGTATTTGTTTCGAACGAAGAAAAAAAATACTCTTGACGCTGGTCCTGGAATGCGGCACGTCGAACGATCGTCGAACATGGTCTTGTGTCCAGCAAAATGATTCTCTGCAGCAATAAGCGGCATATTGAAGTTAAATAACCGTGCCTGTCCACTTAGGAAGCCTGCGCGAGTGTGTGCACCGAGTTTCAGGCCATTTGAAGAAACATGCGGTGTGTGACGCTCCTCCAAAGTTCATGTGTACAGTTCTATACACCTTGACTTAAAGGGTCAATATTATTATTATTATTATTATTATTAGTATTATTATTATTATTATTATTATTATTATTAGTAGTAGTAGTAGTAGTAGTAGTAGTAGTAGTAGTAGTAGTAGTAGTAGTAGTAGTAGTAGTAGTAGTAAGGTGTTTATTTCCCGGCACTCAGCGATAACACGTAATGGCGACAGTCGCGGCGCAGCACGGGCTCTCAGCGCGAGCAGCGTCCTTCCAGGAGACACCAAAGAGTCGATCCACTAGAAGGCGCTCGAGAGCGCAGCCCATTAGGGTGCCTTGATGCGCGTTTTGTCCGCTTTAGGGTGAGGACATCTGCGGCGTCTACTGCGGCGCGGCTGCCATATTTTAGCCCACGGCTTCTTACCGGCGTCTCACCCCTCTACGGCAGCTGCGCTGAGAGGCACGAGACGCGGGGCAAAAAATGGCGTCGCGGCGGCATCAGCCCCTTCAAAGAATGGCAACACCCTAAGGGGGGCGCACACATCGAGGCACACTACAACCCATTACTAAGTTCCAAGGCTTCCTTACAATTACCTGGGTACGAAAAGGGAGCCGCCCGCCGACCTAAAACCTGTCACTCTCAGCGGGTCATAGTAGGCCTTGAGGCGCTCCACGTTGACAATGTCGCGCCCTCGACGGCGCATGTCCGCATATGGTTCGATGGGTTCGATCAGTTAGTTGACTGGGGATGTGCGCTGGACGACACGGTAGGGGCCTTCGTATTTCGGCAGTAGTTTTGAAGAGAGGCCAGTTGTAGTGGTAGGGACCATGAGACATACGGGTGCTCCAGGGAGGAACGTGGGCTCAGAAGTGGTGGTGCCATCACGAATGCTCTTCTGCCGCTCTTATTCATGCGTGGTAAAGGTCTTGGCAAGCTCGCGACACTCTTCAGCAAGGCTGGCAGTGTCAGAAATAGGCGTACATTCCGATGGATCCGGCTTGTATGGAAACATCTTGTCGATGGTGTGCGACGGGTGCCTTCCGTACAGTAAGAAGGGTGAAAAACCAGTAGTGCTTTGAGGGGCGGTGTTATAGGCGTAGGTGACGAAGGGCAGAATGGCATTCCATATCGTGTTATCGGTGGCGACCTACATTGAGAGCATGTCGCCGAGCGTGCGGTTAAAGCGTTCGGTTAGGTCATTTATCTGGGGGTGGTAAGCAGTAGATTTGCAGTGAACAGCTTGACACTCTTTGAGAATGGCTTCGACGGCTTCCGACAAGATGACACGGCCTCCATCGCTGGTAAGCTCCTGGGGTGGACTGTGACGCCGTATGCATCGGTGTAACAGGAAGGAGGCAACATCGCGTGTTGTAGCGGCTGGGAGGGCGGCGGTTTCGGCGTATCGCGTTAGATTCTCAACAGCGACGATGGCACGATGGCCCAGCAGTTACCAGCCAACGTCAAAGGAAGTAGTCTATACAAATCGGAGATCACATGCCCAAACGGATGGTTAAGACAAGGTAATGGTTGTAAACCGGCTGGCGACACGTCCGTTGAAGGCTTTCGGCGTTGGTAATCGAGGCAGGAGATACATTCTGGATAAAATGTACTTGTGGGCTAGATGATTGGTCATATTCACATAAGCGG
Source organism: Rhipicephalus sanguineus (assembly GCF_013339695.2). Classification (NCBI taxonomy): domain Eukaryota; kingdom Metazoa; phylum Arthropoda; class Arachnida; order Ixodida; family Ixodidae; genus Rhipicephalus; species Rhipicephalus sanguineus. Next base: position 206,216,013 of record NC_051177.1, read on the forward strand.
CAGCGCACACCGAGTGAAGACACATACACGAAACACGAAAAAGGACGACACTAGCGCTGAACTTCAACTCAATTGAAGTTCAGCGCTAGTGTCGTTCTTTTTCGTGTTTCGTGTATGTGTCTTAAGCCGGTGTGCGCTGCCGTTTATTGCGAACTCCTGCACGTAGCGGTACACCCCTCGCCAGAAATATCGTTGTCGAATGCGGTGGTAAGTTTTCGATGCCCTAGAGTGAGCACACTGCGGATCAGAGTGGAATGAGTCGCATATTTCAGAACGCACACTGCGGGGAATCACTAGTAGCCACTGGCGGCCGTCGGCGTTGTAATTACGTTGGTACAACAGGTCGTCACGAATGGCGAAATGGTGGGCTTGACGACCCAACGCGCGAGTAGGTGGTGCTGCCGACGGATCAGTAAGCAAGTCGATCAACGAGGCGATCACTTATCCTTGCGCTGTTCGGTAGCGATGGTGTGAACGTCGATGGAAAAAACAGCATGTAAGATACTGAGCAGGGGGCATTATCGCCACAAAGGGGGAGCGCGAGAAGGCGTGGGCGTCAGCATGCTGGCGTCCGTCGTGGTACAGCAGGCGGATGTCTTAGTCTTGCTGGCGGAGTGCCCAGCGGGCGAGACGGCCTAAGGGATCCTTCAATGACGACAGCCAGCATAGTCCATGATGGTAAGCGAAGACATCAAATGGGTGACCATACAAATAAGGTCGGAACTTTGTAAGGGCCAAGATTACCACCAGGCACTTTTTTCCGTGCCGGTGTAATTGGTCTCGGCTCTAGTAAGCGTACGGCTGGTTTTTGCTGCGCAAGGAGAGCGCCGAGGCCTACACCCCGGGCGTCCACGTGTACCTCCGTTGGGGCCGTAGGGTAGTAGTGGCGTAGTATAGGAGGAGACGTCAACAAACAACGGAGCTTTGCAAGTGCGTCGTCGCACTCGGACGACTACATTTTGTAGGGGCCCGTTACTTCCAAGGAGCTTCGTCAGCTGCAATGTGATGGTCACAAAATTTCATGTGAAGCTTCGAAAGTATGAACCCAGCACCACGAAACTGCGCAGTTTTTGACGGACGTACTTTTGGGAAATTCGGCCACGGCCCGAAGCTTGGCCAGACCGGGAAGGATTCCGTCCTTGGACACGACTTAGCCTACAATTCTCAGGTGCCGTGCTGGAAATCGGCACTTCTTCAGATTTAGTTGGAGGCCTGCGTTGCTCAAACGTGTGAAAACATGCCGCATACGTTTGAAATGCGTGGAGAAGTCCGGAGCCAAAACTACGGCGTCGTCCAGGTGCCACAAGCGCGTGTGCCATTTCAAGTTGCACAGAACGGCGTCCATCATGCGCTCGAAGGTCGCGGGCGCATTACACAGACCAAACCGCATTACGTTGAACTTGTACAAGCCGTCGGGCGTGACAAAGGCTGTATTCGGTCGAGCGTCATCAGCCATGGGTACTTGCCAGTACACCGAGCGCAATTCGAGAGATGAAAAGTATTCTGCTCCTTGGTGGCTGTCAATCGCGTCGTCGATTCGCGGCAGTGGATAAATATACTTGCGGGTGATCTTCTTCAGCCGTTGGTAGGCCATACAGAACCACACAGAACCATCCTTATTCGCAACGAGAACAGCAGGAGATGTCCTGCTGTATACTGTATACTGTAAATACTACAACTCTACGCGCAACAATATATTGGCGGTCAGCAAAGGCATAGCATTTTAATTGGTATAAATAATGAAGTTGTATATCATAACAGATATTAAGAAGAAAACAAAAAAAAACATTAAATTAAGTATTGCTGGAGTCTCTGCAGATTATGAAATCTATTTGTCTTTGTTTCTCCATTAGGGCCTTTGCATTTTGAATTCCCATTTATATCCTTTTTAAAGCTGTGCATTGTGTGGAATAGATTTCGTTCTGCGAGTTGTACTTGCATCTCAATTTTGTTATTTCTAGAGTCGATAACGTCGTTACCGATGGCTCCTGACCCTTTCTGTTTTCTTTCTAATTTCGCGTTGAAGTCGCCCATCTCAAGAGTGTACTGAGTTCTAACCTTTTTCCTTGCAGAATCTATAACATAAAATGATTCCATTTCCTGGTCATCACAGCTGGACTTTTATTGTATTGCTATTAGCGTATAGGTTTATTACTATTACATTACATCTCCTATTTAGTTTCAACACAACCCCTGCTGCGCTTTCGCTGATGCTGTAAAAGTCTTTAACGCTGGCCGCACTACATGCATGATTTTGAATACCTCAAACCATACTCTCCGTTCCCAGAGAGCCCTCTGTAAGAGAGCACGTGTCCTTTAGTCAGCACTGCGACTAACGGACGTGCTGAATAACGGGCTCAAAAAAGATCAGTGACCTGTCTAGGGATACAATCCGCGAGCCTCTCCCATCGATTGGGCGCCCGTGTAACCAGCCTAAAGAAGAAAATGGCCGTTACGCAAAAAAAAAACACAGATAGCAAAGTAGAAACACTAGCGGTCTGACAGACTTCAGTGGGCTAGAAGTATTTGTTGCAATAGGTTGGTTTTTAGCGCGCTGCGTGTGCACAAACAGAACGTTGGATATGTGGAATGTACTTGTATTCATCGTACTGAATATCTATCTATCTATCTATCTATCTATCTATCTATCTGTCTATCTATCTATCTATCTATCTATCTATCTATCTATCTATCTATCTATCTATCTATCTATCTGTCTATCTATCTATCTATCTATCTATCTATCTATCTATCTATCTATCTATCTATCTATCTATCTATCTCTTGCTGCCTACGTGTCACCGCTCTCGTGGCAGTTTCCCTAACTTTGTTTATATCAAAATTAGCATAAGAGGAAGTGACTGTATGATCCAACATGAATCACGCGACCTGCCTGTCGTGTACCTAATGAAACCCTTTCAATCAGTCACGTGCGGTGAATACCATGGGCCGTGGCATGCTGTTATGCGCTACACCTGATTCATAGTCAACAGCCACCGAGGAACGTCGATAACAGGCTTTCGAATACCTAACGTGATAGTGGCATCCCGCTATAGTGGGATCCCGGCCGCGTTCTCTGCGCACCGGGCGTGATCAGTTTCAATTGCACCCTTAAAATTGTGTAATGAATATATCGAATTACGGGCAACATTCATGATTTTTAAATTATGGGCATGCCATAAATTCCCATGCAGCACACAACGTGGGGCCGATATTGGTTTTACGGCGGCTATGCGAGGCCCAATTTCGGCCCAAGTTTACCGGCAGTGAGCCATTATTGGCTGAGCCGTTGAATTTGTCCGGCAATGCTGGGCCGGTTCTGCCACCCTTCATCGAATATTGCATGTTCACCGGAAATATTAGGCCTGGCTTGCCACCATCCCTCCGATATCGGCTGAGCCAGTGGCTTTCATCGGCAAATATGGGGCCAGTTTTGCCGTTCTTCAGCCTATGTCGGCTGAGCCGTTGGGTTTCACCGGCTAATAGTGGGTCACTTTTGCCGTTATTTAGCCGACGGTCGCCGAGCCGTTCGCTTTCAGCGGCTAATATTAAAGGGGTCATGAACCACTTTTCCAAGTAATGATCTAATGACTTCACTATGGGAGTGTACTGCCTCCCGAATCGATTGCCGCAAAAATTTCTCGAATCCGTCAAGAATCAGCGGAATTACGGGGGTTTGGCGCACGCTCCCAGCGCTTTCTCACTTTTCTCGTGCCGACGAGCGCACTGGAAGCTAGACAGGGAGGGATGGCATGGGGGAAAGAAGTTACGTCAGCGCGCGTCATGAAACGCGATCGCTCTCCCGCTGTGATTCGCTTGCGCGAGTGCGGCTACCGTGTACTGAGGAGTGCGGCGCCGGCAAGTGGCGGCACGCCGCGGCAAGAAGCGCATCTGATCCGAACGCCGCTCTCGATTTACGTCGGCTATCGGCCAATAAGCATGCTATGTCTCTTGCGACGTAACCTGACAGTTCCGCGACGTAAACGGTCAGACGCCCCGCCCACCGACGAGAGTGAGAACCGGCGTCTGTTTGAAAAGAGGGTACCTGGGGAAACGGCAATTTCGCGCTCCTCTTGTGGTCATTACGCGGCGCGCACGACTGTAATATTTGGCAGAGCAGTTCATAGCCGTGTCAGCTTTCCGCAGGATGTGCTTTTTCAACCAGCCCAAGGGGTGCTTCATGACCCCTTTAAGCCCATTTTTCTGTGCTTCACACAGTGTAGAGCACAGTGACAGCCTTTTGTCGGCAATAGTAGACCCTTTTTTGCCGTCCGTTTGCACTCGACACGATCATTTGGATCCGATCGAGATAAGCATTACCCAAATTACATTCATTTATTCTGTGTATCAATCAAACGTCGAGCGTGCTACGTACACGTTTCATTGCCGGAACATCACGTGTGCGCGCTTCTGAGTAGTTTTGTTCATGTGTTTTGTTTTCCTAAACACGGGATACAATTGTAATGCACTAGAGCATCAGGCGCTTGAATTATTGTCGTCTAAGCTGCAGAAAGCCGCTACATGGATCGGTGTACTAGCACAAATAAGTAAGTGGATGTATTGTATCGTGCTATTGCTGCATGTACGATTCCGGGCGCGAAGTATCGCCGGCTAAATAGCTGGCATTCTCTTTTTAGTTTCTGCTATGAGAATGACTAAAAGGAATTACTAGCACAGTGACTTTTCTACCCAAAATGTGGCCGTCAGAAGAATGACTGACTCACATTAGATGGTCACTTCGTTGACCACTTGTTCAATGATATCAGAATGTTGAAACTTTACAACACATGCCATTAACTTCATGGCCCCAATTCAAAGTGCTTCTCTTTCGTAAATGTTTATGCCACTCCGACTTCACTAATGTATCCAGCATCAGATTCACCCAGACATTCCCGCACGAATGCTTTTAGCGGAAGAAGTTTTATGTGAATGCTAATTCTGTGCATAAATTAAACGTGGCATCATATTTATAGCGCAGTCAGGGCTGGGCAAAGATACTTTGAAATTGTATCGCGATACGATACAAGATACTCAGGCAAGAAATATTTGAGATACAGGTACACGATACTGCTGCAATAATTGTATCCGATACGATACTTGCCGATTGTATCTTAAGATACTTCGATACATTTGCAAATTTGCTATTATAGATCCATGTAATGTAGCAGCAAAAGCCAATGCACAAAAAATTCTGCATGAAAATTTGCTTGCCGATCAGCTTGCCGATCAGCTAGGAAGTTGCCGTATAATCACAAGAACTTCAATAAGAAGCCTTCACACGATGGTGAAAATACCGGCGTGAAGATTTACCTTGTCCGTAAACCACCGCTAGACAATACCTGATAACCTGACAGGTGTACGGCAGCAACAAAGCTGGGAACACCATTTTTGTGACGCATAGTTTGCAGATAGCTTGCACTGACGTCACTGAAACAGCCATGTTGGAGCATCAACATGGCGGGACGCAAATTCTGTGATTCCACGTTAGTGTTGTCAGTACATCGCACGCTAGTTACTTCGTTATTCACGCACGGAGAGCCAATAACATTCCAGCGACGTCGTTATCACATTGAAGCAGGTTGATCGCTGCATGCTTACACTGCCTTGACGTCATCTAAGCCGCCATGTTGGAGCCATGTTGTGCGCCCATGACGTCACGTGCAAGCTATGTATACGTACGGGAAAACTGCAATTGCTGTTCATATTCTACTTATCTGCTGGTGTAAAGCGTTCGTTATCGATAGACTCGCTAACGTGCAGTCTTTGAACAATTTTCCTTCAACAAAAGAACATGGTGCAACACGGAAGCGTCTCAGACGTTTTGTATTGTCACGTGGTATAGCGACGGTTAAGAAGCCAGCAGTCAAACTGTAGAAACGAAACTCTTTACTGACGTAACTTGTGCCAAGAAAACTAACTAACCGAAAGTATAATCAAAGCGCGCCGCGTACTGATAGCGACGATCACAGTCGTCGGTCGTCGGCAATCTGATGATCGGCGGAATGCGTGGTCTTTCATACATCAGGAATCAAACCCTCCAGCGTTATCGCTGGTGCTCGCGCAGGCTCCCGAATAAACTAGGCTACTCGCGCCCTGCGCGTAATTTTAACAGAACAATGGGAAAAAATTGCAAAGCTTTCCAAACATTGCAGCGCGGCTTGGGCCGAGCGGTGCTAACAGATTTTGGCTCGTTAAACTCAGTCACACCAAAATAAATAATTAAGAGCGTGTGGCAGTATAGTTGCACAAAGCTTCGCAGGACATAGCCGCTATTCGCGCTATTTCCACTTACACCTCTTATTATCTGGCTATTAGTAATAGTAAAAAAATTCAGGGAGGCCTAAAAAAGGAAAACGGACATAAGTCAAATAGAAATGGGGTTCCGTATCAAGCACTCACAATGAATAAGTAGAGGAACACGATACATGCTGGAACCCTAATAGCTATGACGATTAAGCATGAAGTATCGTCAACTTACCAGTTAAAGTAAGACAATAGAAAATTCAGTGAATATGTAAAATTGCCTGAAACGACTCGTCAGCATGCTCATCAGAAAAATTTGGTATAAATGTTTCTCGATTCCGTCATCTAACATTTTTAAGATGGCTCCTAATAATTTCCATTATTATAATGCAGAAAGCAATTTCACTGTTTTATTAAGAGGTAAGCAGAATGTTTGGTATTGTATGCTCTAGGCACGCCCACATAATTATATATGTGTTTTCAAAATTACCTTGGCAGAACAGCGAACTCAAGTGAAGTATAAATGTGTAAACAGTAGCAGAGAAAACGCTGACATTTAAAAGCAAGAATAAAGCAGAGTGCTTATTTTGGCAGCACGTTACAAAAGATATAATGCAGGTACCACACTGGAAAAAACAGTAAAGAAATCTAGGTAACGTAAGGAAGGCACAAAGAGTACAGCCAAGAAAGCATTCGTGCTAACGATCAAACTACGTATGATTTCAAAAACTCGTTGAATACAAAAAGCAGGAAGAAACAGATACGGTACACCGAGATATCTTTTGTTAGGTAAAGGCTTGTTCTATTAGACCTAGCGTCGGTATCAGTGGTGCTATAGTTCTTAGTATCTCATTTGCATATAAGCCAATGTCATCGCATGTAAGGCAAACCTACATCCACAAAGTCCTTCATATCGCTGGTGTGTGAAAGCCATGAGACGCAAAGCAACCCCGTTCTTGCATGCTTCAGATTTCCTAACGAAGCACTACGCAAGAGAATCTTTAATAACGACACTAAAGCAGCATAAGAACTTTCTGCACCCATTTGAGTACGCGGCGCAGGAACGTGACTAAGACCGAGTGTCATGGGGACTGACACAGCTAAAAAGAAAAAAATATCTAAATAACAAAATCTACGTGAGCTGGGCGTAAACGTTCGCGCGCTTATTTCTGTCGAGACTGCGCGTGCGCTTCCACGTGACCCTGCTTCACCAATAGCGGCGCGCAGACCTCATCGCCTGCTCTCATTAGAGGACTCAGGCGGAAAGATAAATTTTGTCGCTGTCTTTCGTTTATTTAGGTGGCCTAGTGGCGCCAGTACCAGCTTGAGAAGCGGAGTTCAGCCAGCGATAATTGTTTCGTACGGTGGTTTTACGATATCGGTATCTTGTATCTTAAGATACACGATACATTATTGAGTGTATCGGAAATACAGATACAGATACTCGTTTTGCGAGGCGTATCGCGATACAGATACAAGATACCCAAGATTTACTCACGCGTGTGTTGTGGTCCAGCGTAGCTAGCGCATTTGCTTCAGTGAAGTCGCATATTTTTATTTTGTGAATGTAGTGAAAAGCTCAACAAGGGCGAGTTGCTGAGCTAGTTGGTTCAATATTGGAAAAAAAAAAGTAGGTATGGCTCAAAATAGACCGAGCGAACTGAAGGCATGTTTTTTCGTTTCAACTTCAATTTTTATTCTTCTAGTTACAGACTAGAAACGTCCTCAGGGGCTAAAAGCTGCCGTGAGCAGCTTGACTGGACCCAGGAGGCATTGTACAGGACAGCGCGATAACAGTAAACGTTTCGGTACAAACCTCAAACGAAAATTTGACACTTAGGTGCATGCTTTACGACAGGATGTTTAACATTCTACAAGAGACATCGTTGTGCAAATAGAGAGGCAATAAAACAAAACATGGTCATTTAATATGCATCCTTATACAATAATATATATGCTTACATGTTAACAAAATACATCTTCAATTCTTTGCGAAATAGATTAGTAGCGTTCACATGATTATTTAGAATTTTCGGCAAATTGTGTTTAATGGATTGCAACTTATATTCGGTGCGAAAGCGTGGTACATACCAAGGTTCAGGATGTCTGAGGTGCACAGTTTCTCATGGTGTTGCAAGCTCGCTATGGATGTAAGAAAATCGCTGTATTCTTTTTTTTGCAAAATACAATACTTATAAAACACGGTATTCGTAGTATCGATCTACCCATATGATTTGGTATTTTTGTGACAATGTTTTTGTTGTTGATCGGGGTTCTATATTAGCAATGTGCCGGAGAAGCGCCTTCTGTAATATAATTATTTTATTTATGTTAGTTCGGGTTGTGGTCGCCCATACTAAACTGCAATAATTAAACTGCGAGGTGAATAATGCGTTATAAATTTGTAGCTTGGCTTTAACGGCATGAAAGCTCTACAGCGAGATAATACACCGGCAACAGCAGAAAAGTTGTTCCGAAGGTCATTAAAATGAGCATCCCAACTCAAATGACATGAAAATATTACCCCAAGGATTTTATGTTCATTAACTAGTTCTATATTTTGACCTGAATAAGTGATTGAGTACTCCAACTGAAAAGGTTTATTTCTGGCTCTAAATAGAATGGCTTTGGTTTTGGTGGGGTTAATTCTAATGACATCTAAAAGTGACCAGTCAGATAGTTTCATTAGGAATGCATTACATATGATAATTAGTTGGTTTGCGTCATTTTCATTAAAGAGTATGGTGCTATCATCCGCATATATAACAAAATCAACTGTAGGATCTATATTTACTAAGTCATTAATATACAGGTTAAATAACAGCGGGCCCAAAACACTCCCTTGCGGCACTCCATTTTTAAGTGTTAAGAAATAAGAGAGGGATGTTGTCGATACATACACACTGAGTTCTATTTGCAAGATATGATTTCATCAAAACGAGTGGATGCCCGCGTACTCCGTACATTGATAGCTTATATTTAAGAATGTCATGGCTGAGGCAATCAAATGTCTTGCTAAAATCAATGAAGAGTCAGAGGGCGAATTTTTGGCTCTCTATGCCTTGCACGATACTTTCTTTCAAGGATAAAAGGGCTGCCTCAGTAGATCTACCTTTTCTAAAGCCAAACTGTGAGTTTGTTATTACATTATGTCTGTCCAGAGACTTTGTTTGGCGTGCAGCAATAATTTTTTCTAGCACTTTAGAAAAAATGGGTAGGACAGATATCGGCCTATATTTGGAAACATTATTTATATCGCCATTTTTGAATAACACAGACACCCTAGCTCGTTTCATGCCATCTGGAAAAGTCGCCGATTCTATTGCTAAATTGAATATATGGACCAACGAGCGAATAAATGGAAAGTAATTTAAAACGTATTTTATAGGCTTAATTTGTAAATTGTCGATATCTAATGCTTTGCTGTTACTTAAATCTTTAATTATTGTAAAAACGTAACCAACTAGCTCACTGACAATCTTCAATGAACTGACAAACACGTGTTTGTCACTTCGTGTTTGCACTTCGTCGCCGTCCTTTTTGTGCCATACCTATCTTTCTCAAGTATAAATCTAGTTCTTCCCACATGCTTTTAGAAACAGCCGCATTGAATTAATCTTATTGCACGTGAAATACGATAAAAAATGCGGCTCCAACGTGGTGTACGCAAGGTTTTCATGTAGCGACACGCAGCAACAAGCGATGCATTGAAAATTCGACGAACGTGTTTCTCAAACGGCTTGCCCATAGATATTATGCTGGGGGAGCACACACCAGTGCTGGAGGCTGAGCCGTACTTTCAAGAAGGGAGAATTTGCAGTTTTTCCCTCTTCAACCTCTGCCTCCCCCTCCCCCCCCTTCCCCTCGTTCAGCGTCATTGTCGCGAAACTCGCTTGACCAGGCAGGGTAGGGTGGCCGTGCCGATACAGGGATGATCGTTGTTGCGGGAGCAGGTTTTTTTCGCTCCTGCCAGCAGAATTCCTCAAAAAGTTTTGGTGTGTGGACATTTCTGGCGGAAAGTCAAAATCGTGCGCGAGACGGATACGCAGCAGGATCCCGGCCCTGTTTTCGGAAGAGATGACCACAGCGAGCAACCAGTGGCGCCGCGCTTGCATATTGGACTCGCTCTCCTCATATAAGGCCACGTGTAGACTACTGTTACGTCTCGTCAGATTTTCGTTCTCTTCTTATCGCGCATTTGCTATTGACCATCGTTCTTTGTGTATTCTGTTAATATGGTGCGCTTGCATTTTTTGTTCGCTCGTGTCTTTCGCGATCCAACGGGCAGACGTGAGTGCTTTTCACGCACGATTCATTTCCGTTACAATCTTTCCTTGAGATTGGGAGTGCGTGCGTGCGTGCCTGTCTACCTTGTTCAGATGTAGAGTTCATGGGATCTTGTGGTACCACTCGCAATGTTTTTCGCGTCTTGTGCAGCAGTTTATTCATGATTTTGGCCCGTAAGTTATCACTGAAAAAATTGTATTGTCCGCTTAAACGATAACGCTAATTTAATTGCCAGTCATGTGTTGCGAATGCCTAAAGCTTGCGAATCAACCTAACCTTATTCTTTGGTGAAATTAATAAACATCCGCCTACAAGATTACCCCGGTCAATCCTCCTTCACCCCCTGCCGCGCCGTCAAGTTACATCGTGCACGTCAGTAAACTCAAGGGCTGCTCAATTGATTGTGACCCCTAATTTTAAAAGCTCCAGGACGTTGCTTTTTCCGCCGGAGGTAATGCTGGTGACAGGCATCAAAAAACGAATATGCTCAAGACGACGACGACGATTTCGATATTGGTGTGTGCCTCTTCCATACGGCGAAGTGCCTGAGTGCTCACCTGTAAATACACTTGTTTACAGCCTCTAGTCTGCGTATAAAAGGGAGTACGACGCTCGTTGACTTGTCCTCTTGTTTTTTACTCCCGTTTCGTCTGGTGGTCCAGACTCTGTCAAAGCATATATATATATATATATATATATATATATATATATATATATATATATATATATATATATATATATATATATATATATATATATATATATATATATATATATATATATTTTTTTTTTTTTTTCACCGAGGAATAAGCCAACATCTGCTACTCATGATATGCACGTCATCCAATGTAGTGTGCACAAACGTCTGTGTTCTAACGTGGGACCATAAGCCGCCCCTTAGGCGCCATGTAGTCGACGTATCTGGTGCGCCTACTATATGCCCCAACTATACTCAGTTTAGGCAAGGAGGTTTGGCTGAAATAAAAAAAAAATGCGGCGTATAGGCAGCTACTCGCTGACTGCTTCTCATGAAATCGATTCGCACAGTGCGTGGGGTGTACCGGAATTTTTTTCCTTCTTGAACTCGACTGCGTAGACACGTGTGCATGTTTAAGGCATCTATAAGACGCACAAGTGCTTGCTGTGGGGTCGTTTGGTACAAGTTACTTCAAAGAAAACGAGGGCAATGACGACACCAATAAAATGAAACACACCGCACGCGCGCTATGTAGCGTGTTTATTTTGTTTTTTACCGTTAGCACGCTGTTTTTATTTGACGTCTTTAAAACGATGCATTAAAAAGCGACAGGTCGCTGACTCATCCCTTGGAAGGGTAGAAAAATCATGGCGCGGAGATACACTTTGTTAAAATACTTCACGCTGGGCTATAATTATAGATATTCAGTGCATTCTCATGCTGCAGCGGACATCTGATAGGAGAGCTTTGCTTAGCGTACGATAAATTTTGACATGATGAAATGTGCATGCCCCGGGCAAACATATATTGATTTCTACAGCACTTCTTCGTACTTAGAAATTTTTCCGGATGCTGACGCTCTAGTCGATTTTTGTTGTTGTTGTTGCCGTTGTTGTTTCAACAGTATCAAGAGTAATTCTTCCTTTTCCGCCAGTGCAAGTGCCACCGCGGCATTAGGCGTTCACACAGTCCTATATAAAGCGAAGAAGGCCTTGCAATTTACAGACGCCTAAATTGGTGAGTATACTGCCTAACAACGTCGAATCGTGAATGACTGCAGAGATTGAGAAAATATGGTTGATACCTAGTTATATTGTTGAACTTCTCAGCTCAATATGAGAAAATCAGTAGTTCGCACGTATTTCCAAGGAGCTGGGGATGACTTGTTAGCTTTATTTACTTTAAATGAAGATCATGAGAAACGTGATTTTCTATCTGGTGCTTCTTCCTGGGCGCGCAGAAGGCACCTTTCACTTAAAGCGCTATATTTAAAATTTATTCACACTCTTCAGCTTATCGTGGGGCTGAGAAATGTAGTATATGAACCGTTAGTGAAATAATAGCCTGTCTATTGCGTACTCCAACATTGTGCAGCATAGCACATATTAAGAAAAAAAACGCTCAATGTAGTCGAAATAGGGCACTCGATTGCTCTTTACCACGCGGTATCAGGTTTGAACATGCAGTAAAAACACGCGCACTCTTCAGCCATTTTATTGGGACAACTTACGTTCACGACACGCGAGTGACATCAAATTAAACAGTGAAGCGACATCACTGGTTGTTTATGCCGATGCGTATGTGTGGTTTTTGTTTGTTTTTATTTTATTTTTTCAGCGGGGGGGGGGGGGAGACGGGGGATGCCTAGTAAGAAATCGTTGTTGGATAACGTTGATGCGAAGCTGCAGGCACTTCTTGGTAACGGCAACCGGTAACGCATTTTTTCAAAGTCCTCGGAACTGATTGGACTACTCACGCTGCGTCGATTTCAAGATAGCATAGGAAACACGATGAGCGATAAGAAGATATTGTTTTGAGTATATGCGCGTTAATAAATTAAATGAAAGCGGTAAACTGCCGTACTGGGTCTAAGGCGTTATAAGAAATGCAATTTCACCTTTGCGCATTCGAAACAGTAGCAATATTGCAATTCGAGAACAAAGGGTCAATTTAGGGGTGAGGCAGGCTAAAGTAACGAAAGACGGGCGTGCCATTTATGTACTTATGGAACTCTTACTGAACACTTGTTTCCACCCACATTTCATGCGTCATGTGTGGCGTGTTTGCTTTCTCAGTCTGTTCGGTGAACCATGACAAACATGTTTGCAGTTCGTCGTGTCGGAAACATGTCTTTACCTAGAAACAAGTCTTTAAAAAGCCGTTTTTAAGTCATCTAAACATTCCACAGTGTCATGCTGCCCCCATTTCAACTATTCTTAGAATAATAAAAGTATTGTACGAGACACTACCTTGAAATAAAATGATAAAGTAAGAATGGCAGACTGGGCGTGTTGAATGATAGTGAGGCGTATGTTCAGCTCAGTATGACCGAAACTCTCACGTTGCCCATTTATTCAGAAACGTTAGAAATAATTACGGAGCTCGTTTTTTCTATGTTCTTTTAAAGGGCTAAACATGCGTCGTAATTGTATCAGTGCTGTACGGAACCACGTTCCAAGGAACGATGTTCCAGGAAGTAGTTCATTTTTGTAGCAGCGGAGCAACGCCAACGTTCTGTTCAGGATCGGTGGAACAGCAACGGTAACTCCTTACGTTTACGAAGGAACGACAGTGGCATCGGCGTTGCTTCTGTAAACGTTCGACGGCACTTAAAAGACGTACACACGCACACAGCGTATCATGCAGAGCAGAGAGAACGAACACCAACATCGAGATGCAACTATTGCTGAGTTCAAACAAGGGGCTTCACCAAGTTGCGAATAATTACAATGGACATTATTTTACAGTCGCGCTGTAATCTTGAATCCGTACCTATTAAACACCTATGCATTGTTCTCTTCGGCATGGTTTTTTGTGCAAGGTATTTAATTATATTGGTGCACATAAGCAAATTTCTATGTGAAGATCTCAAGCGCACTATCCCGACTGCGCATTTGAAGAACGACGTGAGAAGTGTGACATGTGTCGCACTTGTAACGTGTGAGCACCAATGTTGCAGTTAAACATGTCTGTAGCAGATCCGGTGCTCTCCAAAAAATCATCTATGAGCGTTTCATATGACTTCTACATCTATATGACCCACTGCAGCGACGTTCAAATTCGTATAATATACTTACTTTGATGTGAACCTCGAATTGCTGCGTTTATTTCGACTCAGGCTCTGTGCGACACTATATTTTAATTTAAAAAACATTTCGACGTTTCTGTCGCATTATAGGAACCTGTAACAAACGGAAACTCGCTTCAATATGCGGAAGGAACGAGGACCTCGCTTTCGTTCTTGTTTTAGAAGAATGTGTACAACACTGAGTTGAATTACCAATCCTCGATCGTTCCTAAACTAAAAAGAAAAGGCTGCCTGATTTTATTCATCAAACAGATTACAAAGTTATCTAGCGTGTGCACAACGTGCAATGAGTGTGGTCTTATTATGGCGCCGCCAGCAAGCTACACATCGCTCCGCGCGCTCCTTTTTGTATTTATTGTATTCGGCCCGTTGCTCGTATAACCACTGCGTTTCGCAAACCGCACCCGAATGTCTGGGAAACTTCCAGATTATTTTAGAATCTTCTGATAGGCTTGAGCGCGCAAACGCTCACTGTTGAGCTTATCCTGGAACTAGTGCGGCCACCAGCGTCAAGACTCGAATGCTCGATGCCGAATGTATAAATGCCTACGCGCCTAACCACAGGTCATATTACTCGACGGCCGACGACTGTTCCCGCCGGTATCAGTGCACAGCGTGTATCGCTTGAACTGTGAGCTTTCATTTTTAGGGCACAGGTTCGCCCAAATAAAGGAAGGAAGGAAGGAACACAAAAGGCAGAAGGCAGGGAGGTTAACCAGACAACAGTCCGGTTGGCTACCCTACGCCGGGGGAGTCTCCTTGCCGCCTTCTTCAACATCACGACCACGTGACACTACAGAAAGAATAGAGAATGCTATAAACGGTTTTATGAATAACCCAATGTTCATCCTGCTTCCTTGGAGGAAAGATTATTGTAAATGCCATCAAACGTGGTGGCGTGACGTAGAAACATTCTGTACCCAGTATTACTCACTAGCTGTCCATGATTGGGCGAGATCTTCTGTATCATGCCCACAGTGCTTGTACGTAACGTTATGCAAAAAAATCGCCAGGCCTGCGCTGAAATCGCAGCACAGTCACCGCGAAAGCTGGAAGAGCGGCGTTTCTAGAGCCCGTTGTAAGCTAAGCTCTCTTAGGGCTACAATAGAAGTACACCAGAATGGTACCCACTACGCCATAAATCACAATTTTTGTGAAGTTGGGAAGCACCTACTGAGACATTATTCATCATTCTGCGAGAAGCGAGGCACCAGCTACACGTCTGTAAGGCATTATGTGCACTTTGTTGACGCGACGACTGATGACGATGAAGAATTATGGATCAGCCCTTTGTAATGGGTTGGAAGCTTTAAACGGCCCACCAGTTATGTAATTTGCATTGGATGACGCCCGGTCACTATTTCCCTCTCCCGTCATGCTGTATAACATACGTTGACGTGGGAGAGAGACGAGTGGGGGGGGCGAAGACCTTTACTGAGACCCCGAGGAAATGGATCATGCGCTTATGGGCTTCCTTGGCAACCAATACAAGTGCACTTGCGAGGAACCCACTACGCTATAAATCATTGTATTTTTACTGAGACCACGAGGAAATGGATCATGCGCTTATGGGCTTCCTTGGCAACCAATACATGTGTACGTGCGAGGAACCACTGCGCTCTAAATCATTGTAATTTTACTGAGACCCCGAGGAAATGGATCATGCGCTTATGGGCTTCCTTGGCAACCAATACAAGTGCGCTTGCGAGGAACCCACTACGCTATAAATCATTGTAGTTTTGCGAGGAACCCACTACGCTATAGATCATTGTAGTTTTTGCGAAGTAGGGCAGCAGGCACTGTGCCATTTTTCGTCGTTCTACGGAGAGCCGTGGTACCTGCTAAACACATGTAAGGCATCATGCGCACATTGTTGATGCTGTGTCTGATGACGACGAAGAATTATGGCAGAGTCCTTTGTAATGGGTTGGAAGCATTCAACAACCTACTCGTTGCGCAATTCGCATTGTGTGACGCCTGGTTTCAGAATTCGCGTTGTGCGACGCTTGGTGCTTATTTTACTCTCCTACCACGCTATATTGCATAAGTTAATGTGGTTCCTTCCCGACATGAAGCCTGTATAGGAGTTTTTGCAAAGCAGTTTGAAGCACCGGCATGGCTCAGAGGCTGAATACTGGGCTCCCAGGCAGAGAGCCCAGGTTCGAACCTCGTTCCATCCTGGAATATTTTTCTTATTTAGTTTTTTTATTTCGAGCGATACTGGTTACGGACACCGGCGGCGGCAGTGGCGGCGGCGGCGGCGGACAACTACGGCGCCAAAAACGGCCGGTGAAATGATCTCATAACAGCTTTCGCTGTAAAAGTAGCGAGAACGCCCCATAGCATTATGTCTGTTTATGGATGATTAAGTGCAGCGCAAGAGAATAAATTGCTATAATATGGCATCTTCCTTTCCATAATGTCTGTCGCCACATGGCAGAAATTTTTTTTCTACCCTAAAATCGCCTACCTGTGACGCGACGTGACAGAATCACGAGGACTCGCGACGTCAAATGACGTGCATGCAATAAATAGCTCATTACAGCCGGTCAGTGCCCCCTTTCCGAACGGAATAGAAGATAGCTGCCTGCCGATCATTTTGCCAGCACTTGTGCGCAGGTGCTCGCAAAAAAAAAAAGAGATTATCTTGGTATAACTTATACTTACAGTTCTGCTGCAACGGCATCGAACCACCGTTGCACGTTGCGGCATCGCTCCGGGAACCCTTCTTTGGTAAAAATGCGCTTTCCTGAAGGCCTTCCTGAAAGCTGCCGCGATGAAAGCTGCCTCCCATACTAAACTGCAATAATTAAACTGCGAGGTGAATAATGCGTTATAAATTTGTAGCTTGGCTTTAACGGCATGAAAGCTCTACAGCGAGATAATACACCGGCAACAGCAGAAAAGTTGTTCCGAAGGTCATTAAAATGAGCATCCCAACTCAAATGACATGAAAATATTACCCCAAGGATTTTATGTTCATTAACTAGTGCTATATTTTGACCTGAATAAGTGATTGAGTACTCCAACTGAAAGCTGCCGCGATCTACGGAAGCCACGGCACAATAAGAGTGGGGAATCAAAACCAATCGGAGGCACAGGAGCCACCATCATCCCACGCTTTAATGCTGATGGCTCAGACCCACTAAATCGTCTATTACTCTGTGCTCTTTTCGAGTAATGTCAGCCGGTAGATAAAAAATTGTGTCGGAGCAGGCAATGCTATTTTTTTTCCAAACAATCAAAACGTATTTCCGCCACACAGGAAGGTTGCACAACAGCGGCGCTTAACTAACATCCAATGTTTATTGCAAAAACAAGTGCAGTATATAGGACACAGGAACCTGCGCAGAAACACGAAACATCAGCCAAAGTGCACATACATGTAGTAAAGGCTACACGGCAAAAATTATCAAGACCATGTCAGATCAGTCGACCCCAGATATCTAATTTCACAGCCATGAAGCGAAACTGAGGGTACGCTAACACGAGAAACATCGTGCTGTTCAATGTGAAAGGCTTCGCTAATCTCACGTTCGCGCTGCTCATTATAGCGCCCCATGGCCACACACTTATCAAGAATCGGCTGACAACCACAATTTTTACAGTGGCCAGCCAGGTGGCTGGGGACAGAGCCTTTAGAGTGTAAGCGTGCTCCCTCAGCCGATCATTTATGCATCGGCCTGTTTGGCCGATGTAACAGCGCCCAAAAGAAAATTGTATCTTATACACAATCGCTGAAACACATTTAACATAGCGCGTAGCGTGTTTCTTAGTGCATGCCTGTTTCTTAGGTCCATCACTGATAACCCTGCGGCACAGCCTGGCCAGCTTGCCGCGTGCGCAGAAAACAACTGTTACACTTATTTTTCCTGCAACTTTCTTTAGCCTGTGCGAAACCTCATGTACGCAGGGAACAACAGCCGTGCTAGAGTGAGGCGTGATACGTTGGCTATGGCTTTGTCTGTTATTGGGCACCCTTAGCGACTTTAGGAGAGTCTCGGAAATAGAAGTTAGCAGGGGCATAGGAAAACCTGCTTGTTGAAGACGATGCACTTGGTGAGTAAAACTGCTATAGACCTGTTTGTGACTAGAGGGAGTTAAGGATGCATCTAGGCAGGAATGCGCGATTCTTGTCTTGGCGAATCTGGAATGCGCGGACGTGAAAGGAAGAAGGCTTTTCTTTGACCATGGCTCGTACCGCCAACAGACATGGTCAGACAAAAAAAATGCATTTCAAGATCCAGGAATCGTAGACTCAGAAGTTAATTCCAGTCGCTCCATTTCGCGCCGAAATACGTCAAAAATCTCGCCAGTGGTTTTTCGAGGGTTATTTTGATCAAATTGGTAAACAACTAAAAATCGTCATCGTCAACGTAGCGGAACATCTTAACTGTGCTTGTCTGAAGAAGCTTAGCCATGAGCTTCCGTGATACCGTGCGAGCGAATGGTCACTTAGAACCGGAGCTAAGCAGTAAGCCAATGCACACTCCTTCACGCTGGGTGTAAAAGGTGTCCTTATGAAGTACAATGGTCAATTATAGGTAAGAGTGCAGTAGTTCTAAAAACCTATCAAGATGAATTCCACACACATTCTGAAATTTTGTGCACCCGTAACGCTCATTGCACTGGATGACTTCATCGCGCACGAGGTCATGAGGCAAGGAATAAAATAAGTTCTTGACATCAACAGAAAGGGCGCTTACTCATTTTGGGCACTCAGTACGGAGATAATCACTGACGATGACAGGGCTCTTGATTCGACAGGAGTCATTGATGGGTAGGACTGCCAGAGACCTCTCAAGATAGGATGCAAGAGGACGCTGCCATATACTGCGCTCGGAGACAATGGCTCTGAAGGGATTACCTTCCTTGTGTGTCTTCACTGAAAAGAACGCAGAAAGGCTCAGGCCCTTTGCCGTTTTAACAGGCTTTGCCAAGGCAGATAGTCCCATTTCTTCGCACAGTTTGAGCGCTTGCGTCCTCAATCTTGCTCCTTTGACGGCAGGGAGCTCCTTGAAGTACTTTCGGATGGCTTTCTCAGCCTTGCCGTCGTCGTAGACGTGGTTCGGCATCAGCACGAACTCTCCTTCCTTATCAGATTGGAGAAGCTTGACATCAGCTTTTTGTAGGCCGGCGAAAATGGTATTTGACCGTTGTCTAGCCGTCTGAACGACTCGCGGAAGGCACTCGACATCCTCCTGAAAGTGTCGACCAACTTCGTCACCTTTTGCTCGGCCGACAGTGCTTCTAACAAGGCCAAGCAGCTAAACCTTGTCCAAGTTTGGATGCTCGCAGAATTTTGGTCCTTTTTGCAACATCTTTTTCACCCCGGCAGGAACAGCAACGTTTCCAAGGATGACGACCTCTTGTCCTGGTGGGGCTCCGGTGGGAGATGAGCACTGAGCGAAAAGATTTTGAAGCAGCACAATATTAACTCAATTACGCTTTGTATTGAAGCGTTACATTGTGTTAGTGTCCACAATTATGGCCGCTCACTAATTGAGTGCGCGTTCATGGCTGTCACAATATTAGCATAAGAAGTAAATAGTGTGAACTCTGCAAGCATGTGCATTATATTACATAGCAACTTCATTGCCCATGTACGAGTAAACTGTACGCTTATGTACAGCTGTCGCGTTAACTAGATGTACTGACGCCACACCAATGTTTCCCGACATTACGGTGCTTCGCTTTCAGGTCTTCAACATGTGTCCTAATAAAGTTACGTATTGTACTGTTCGCTGTGCTAGTTCTTGCTCACCTAGGTGATTTCACTGTCTGTGTGCTCCTAATGCCCTGACTGCGGGCAATGCATGCGGTACTGGTCTATCTGGTGGGCAACAGTTACATGTACCGCATTCGAAAACCTAATTTTTGTGTTAATTGTATTTTACAGCTGATTTCGAACTGACGATTGGGTAGGCAGCACCTGCGGTTGCTTGTCGGCCTTTATTTCTACCAATGATGAATGGAAAGTTTGTAGCCCTTTGTTCTCTGCTGGTGTTTGTTTTTCTCATTGAAAGATGTAAGTATTATTTAACGCCAGGAATACCTAGATTACAGCTAATGCTGACATAGTGACATTGCAAGAGCTTGCGCGGGGCGTGTGTCAATAGCGGTCAATGGCCTACCCCGTGATCTGCTTAACTTGCGTTTCCACTGAGGAAAATGGTTCCGAAGAGAACGGATCTTTATTTAGAAGGCTCAACGGGAAGAAGAGTGTTGACTCAGAAGTTTTTCATTTTGATACCTTTGGTCTTCCTAGACGCATACGTCAAGATATCCGCGACATCACCGTCAGTCAATCTGGTGTCTAGTACTCGTATTGTATTCCACCTCCGAATGAAGAGCTTATCACAAATCCCGTGGCGAATGTGAATTGACAGTGCTCGCCATTTCCAGCGAGAGGAGTCCAAAATACAAAGAAACGTAGGTAAATAAAGCAGAACACCAAGATACGTACACAAAAAAAGACTTAGTGCGAAAAAGCGCGAGCACGACGTGGCTAACTCGGTAATGAAGGACGTCTGCTTAGACCATTTCTAAAAAATAAACCTATGTGCAAGCTTCTTAGCTGACTGGAAGTCAATCAACAACGGCGTTAAGTGCATACGTTGATAAGTAATTGTGACAGTGAGGACGGGAGAAGTGAAACCGCTAAATGGTGAACTATCATTCAGGCGAACCTGTATCAAGCAAGACTAAAGGTAGAATGATACAACGGTAGAAAGTACTATAGTACCAGCAAGCGCAGTCGGCGGTCGACGATGATCTGATGTTCCGTGATGCGTGTCGGCTTTTATGCGGGCATCATGGCCCATCTCAGCGTCATCCTTGGTCCTCCCGTTAGTTATAAATATAATATGCATTATTGTATGCGGAGCGCGTGCAATCTAAGCAGAACACTCTCGTAAGCGGAAAAAGGCGGCAGATCCCACGCATTGTGCGAATAGATGTAATGCGAAGCAGCCAGCAAAGAGCTGCATACATCGTCTCGTATGTCAGCCGCCAGCGCCCCATGAGCGTGGCACGTAAGTCATGCTGTACATGACATGCGTGTCATGATTTTCATGTTAACTCATGTTATTTATATTCGTCACGTAGTCACGTCGCAAGATACAAATCTTGGTATATATCGAGCTAGCGAAACGGCCGCCAGCACACCATGAACGTGGCACGTAAGTCATGCTTTACATGACATGCGTGTCATGATTTTCATGTTAACTCGTGTTTTTATGTTCGTCACACAGTCACGTCGCACAATACCAATTTCGGGATAGATCAAGCTAGCGAAACGGCCGCCAGCGCCCCATGATCGTGGCACGTAAGTCATGCTGAACATAACATGTGTTTCATGACTTTCATGCTAACTCGTGTTATTTATGTTCGTCACACAGTCACGTCGCAAGATACTTATTTTGGTGTATATCAAGCTAGCGAAACGGCCGCCAGCGCCCCATGAGCGTGGCACGTAAGTCATGCTGTACATGACATGCGTGTCATGATTTTCATGTTAACTCGTGTGATTTATGTTCGTCACACAGTCACGTCGCAAGATGCTATTTTGGTTTATATCAAGCTAGCAAAACGGCCGCCAGCACCCCATGAGCATGGCACGTAAGTCATGCTGTACATGACATGCGTGTCATGATTTTCATGTTATCCCATGTTATTTATATTCGTCACACAGTCACGTCGCAAGATACCAATCTTGGTGTATATCAAGCTAGCGAAACGGCCGCCAGCGCACCATTAGCGTGGCACGTAAGTCATGCTGTACATGACATGCGTGTCATGATTTTCATGTTAACTCGTGTTTTAATGTTCGTCACAAAGTAACGTCACACAATAACAATTTCGGGATAGATCGAGCTAGCGAAACGGCCGCCAGCGCCCCATGATCGTGGCACGTAAGTCATGCTGTACATGACATGCGTGTCATGATTTTCATGTTAACTCGTGTTTTTATGTTCGTTACACAGTCACGTCGAGCAATACCAATTCCGGGGTAAATCAAGCTAGCGAAACGGCCGCCAGCGCCCCATGAGCGTGGCACGTAAGTCATGCTGTACATGACATGCGTGTCATGAGTTTCATGTTAACTCGTCTTATATATGTTCGTTACACAGTCACATCGCAAGATACCAATTTTGGTGTATATAAAGCTAGCGAAACGGCCACCAGTGCACCATGAGCGGGGCACGTAAGTCATGCTGTACATGACATGCGTGTCATGATTTTCATGTGAACTCGTGTGTTATTTATGTTCGTCACACAGTCACGTCACACTATACCAATTTCGGGGTAGATCAAGCTAGCGAAACGGCCGCCAGCGCACCATGAGCGTGGCACGTAAGTCATGCTGTACATGACATGCGTGTCATGATTTTCATGTGAACTCGTGTCATTTATGTTCGTCACACAGTCACGTCGCAAGATACCAATTTTGGTGTATATCAAGCTAGCGAAACAGCCGCCAGCGCACCATGAGCGTGGCATGTAAATCATGCTGTACATGACATGAGTGTCATGATTTTCATGTTATGACTTGTCATTTATGTTCGTCATACACTCATGGTAAGCCATACCAATTTTGGTGTACATTCGATTAACCAAGCGACCAGGAGAGCACGAAGTCGTAGGCGGCAAGATAGATAGATAGATAGATAGATAGATAGATAGATAGATAGATAGATAGATAGATAGATAGATAGATAGATAGATAGATAGATAGATAGATAGATAGATAGATAGATAGATAGATAGATAGATAGATAGATAGATAGATAGATAGATAGATAGATACGCTCAAAGTCGCAGAAGTTCGCTAAGAAATGCTTCGCATTTAATATCCTATAGGGTTCCCTTACATTCTGGCGCAATCGACGCAGAGTGACCAAACTCGAAAAAAATGCACGTGGTTGCCGTGAAAATCAAAACATGTACGAGTGTCGGCAGCCCTTATGTAAAAACAACCTTTGAATGCTCAAAAGTGAACATGGAAGCAATAGGAAAAATCAATGCATGCTAGCAAAACGTAAAAGCAACTGAAAAATTGCGTCCAGAAACTTTGCTAGCAAGTGAAGAACGTTTTATGGCGCACTACGTGGGCCATTGGAAGTCGTGTGCGGTGCCGGTTTGTGGTACACCATCGTGTATAACATCATCGGTCAGCGCGCCGCAACGTGGGTGCGTCTTGTGGTACGAAGTACCCTCGCTGGAGTTTCTTGCTGAGCGGATGTCGGCGTATGTGCCGGACGTCCACTCAGCGAGAATCGACCATACACGGTCGTCGGGTTGGTACTTCATGTGGCGCCGTCGAATACTGTAGTGACGGCTGTCGATACCCTCCTGGTTTTTTCGACGCATGTGGTAGCGCTGTCGAGCTTTTTCGGCGCAACGTATGTGGTGACGTCGTGGTTTTGTTCGTCGCTGACGTTTCGGAGCATGGCCTCAAGCGTTCCGGAGCGTGGCCTCGTTGTCGGGTTTCTTCTGGAAATCAGCATGTACCGTGTCATATACGCTGTTAGTTACGTTGTTTTGCTGCAGGTGAATGGCACGTATAGAAGGGTGACATCCCACGTCCTGTGGTAGACACCGGCGGACAATGCTAGCATATTGAAGACAAATTCATTTACATGATTGGTGCAACCATTCGTATGCAAGTGGTAGGCTGTTAGCGTCAAGGAGGTTGGTTAGCCCGCGGTGACTTGTGAGGTTGCTTGACAAAATCTCTAGCGAAGACTGTTGTAGAAGCCTACCTCGGTGGATGATGAAGACTAGTGGAGCATCACTCCGCACCTGATTATTCTCAAGCAGCAAAGTTTTTCGCCACTTCGACCACACTGACTTTAAAGAAGGGTTTTATTTTGACGTAGCGATAAAGACAGTCCCTAGCTAAGACCACACAACCATTTCCGAATGTTCACGTTGCACACAGCTGTGGTTGGTCCACCCCGACACATTTGTAAGACTGATGGCTTGGTTCCATAGGCTGTGGGAATCCCGCTGGTGACGTCAGCGGTGTCTTGCGCCAATCACAATCTCAGCACGCCTTCACGTAGTGATCGACATAGATATTCAGGGGATGCCAGTAATACTTCTGAGTGTACAGTCAAAACCGAAGTTTCCACCCTTCTGGTTGTTATGCGGACCATGAAAACATGCGGGTCGCAGCGCATACGACAAGAAATTTAAATATTTGGCGCGTATTGACGGTAAGCTCTTGTTAAAGAATGCGTGATTTCGCAGTGACGGTGGGGTCAGTGCACGCTTATGTACTTTAGCGACAATGTCCCTTTGACCTTCAAGTGCTTAACAAGACAGCTACAGGTCTGTTCACTGCTGTTCGGCAAATTAATATGCACTTATAAATCCCAGAAAGGTGTCGTTCGCCTGGTTGTATTCTAGCGCCTGCTCTATCGAGGCGTGGGCCAAGCAGGCGACATCAGAATCATCCCGTCTGCACTTGTAAACCACAGTGATGGCGAACTTTCAAAGCCTCAGGCTCCATAGTGCAAGATTGCTAGAAGTGACTTAAGTTTGCCAGCCAGCATAACGCTCGATGGGCCCTTACGACTTTGAAAGAATTGCCGTTCAGATGTGGGCAAATTTTTGCCCTACAAGTTCTTTCAAGGCACACTTTTTTGGACTAGAATAACTGGCTTGTGCTTTTGACAGAGATCGACTAGCGTAGGCTATGGCCCTTCCAATTTATGCATCCGCTTTGGCCCTTTATGTGCACCTTTCCTGTGAACTAGTGTGAGTCCGACACCGATGCTACTTGTGTCTCTATGCATCTTAGTGTCTGAGTCAATGTCGAATTGTGTTAGTACCGGTGGTTACTTCAAGCTTCAATTCAGATTTCAGATTTGGCTCAGGATCTGCCACACCTGCAGTACACATATCAACATTTTGCGGTCACAAATAGTGCCTCCGCATGTTATAGGTAATGGGAGTCTTACAGTTTTACAGTCGCATCTGAATGAAATGATAAAAAGCAGGCGCTATAAAAGTCACATCCCCTGGTCACATCATATGCTGCTGAATATGTTAATGTTGCTCGAAAACAGCATCCTTTCGACTAAAAATCTCTTTAGGAAAATATAGGTGAGCCTCGTAAAGCAGGTTAGAAATCAGAGCGATCAGAAGGCCGGCCTCTGTGCAGATGCTGATGCTGAAACAGTTTCATAAATGGCACATGCCTCCCACTTCTTGCGTTCGAGGACCTGAGCGAAGAACATGTGCCACCGGCCCTTTCTTCTGCGTAGCACCTCGGCTGCTGACCGGAAGGTAGTGGATTCCATCTTGGCTGCTTTTCGATAAAGGCGAAATGCTAGAGACCCATGTGCTGGCGATATCAGTGCACATTCATGTGGGAAACACTGGGCGTGCAAACGCGGATACAAGAGAGAAGTCAAGACACCACAAACGGCGTTTGTGGGTCTGGACTTGTTGCTTCTGTCAGTGTTTGCACGCCCATTCTTTACGAAGAATACTTACCAACTAGCTCAGCTCGCTATTATTCTAAGATTTCAGTGCACGTTAAAGAAAACCAGGGGGTCGAAATTATCCGCAGTGCACTACGGCATGCACGAAAATCGTGTCGTAGTCCTACAATACTTATTAGAGGGAACTCCGGCGATAGTGTCTATGGGAGCTGCAGCGCATGGCGCTTCAGCCAGCGTGGGAATGATGGGTCGTGCACGTATTTGTCTAAACTTCGTTCTTTCGGCTCCGCATCGCCTGCATCCGCTTTGTCGCAAAACGAAGTTCAGCAAAAAGCCAGCAGTTCCACTTCACCCATTTAACTTATTTAGGCTCACCAATTCAAATCTGGTCAGGAAGTTCACACCGATCCATTCTTTTATCCGAAAGAAACCCAAAACTCAGCAATAAACAAAGCCACAAGTGCGTTCGAAGGCCGCAAGTACGAAGACTAGGCAAATCTGTGTACTATACCCATAATTTCCATGGCGGCTGAATGATCGCAGCGCCAGAGTCCCCTCTAGTTAATTTTCGGAAACTCTATGGTTCCTAGCATTGTTTGCCCATATTATAGAATATTCAAGCTAGAGAGCGCACCCAGTCGACAGTGCCATGAAAGACGTTCGCCGTCTTTTAGTGGGCGGAGTCGCACATGGCCGCATTTCAGCTTTCTCGAGTGAACCTATATGCGCCGAGGTGAAACAGATGTTCTTAGTCGGAAAAGCTCTAGCGCGGGTATGTTCCACAGAAATTAGAGAAACGCCACTCTCGACCACTAATCCAAATGAACATGAAAAAGTGTCCCCGAGCAAAAGCGTATGTGCCACAGAAACTGGGCAAACACGACTGGTTGCCATTGGTCCACAAATGTGTCGCCAAATCGAGAACGCTACAACAAAAAAAGCCGCACCTCCCCGAAGGGGATCGTGAGGAAATGCGAATGCATTTGGGTGCACCCGATCAGTGTGCGATTAATTAAAGAGAGACGAGTGTGTGCACGTAGAGGCGTAATGCTCGAGTTGCATTGTGTTACACTTCGTCCTAGTGGTATCGTTGCCGCGAGAGATTCGACTTCACCGACTTCCATCGCTATCAAGACGCCAAAGCGCGCGCTCCCTGCATGATGTATATAGGTCCGAGCGCGGAGAGGAGGAGCGCCCGAGCTCTCTCCGCCGAGCGAGCTCGGCGATGCGAGCGCCCTCACTGGGTACACTCCTCCACTCCCTTACCCTCCGCTGCTCCGCCATGCGAGCGCCATCACACGACCGCGCGCTCCACCTCTCCCTTACCCTCCGGCGCTCACCACCTGCTCCGTTTGCTAGGCGCGGCGCAGCTGTTGCTAGGGGCGAGGAGGAGCGCGCGCGGAGAGATAACAACTGTGCGCACGCCGGCCAGGGACGCAGGACAAGCCCCGACTAAGAAATGCATTCGCATTTAAAACGCAATGCTGCTGAAATGAAAAATTAAAAGGAGCATGCGATACATTCAAAAGGCGCTTTTTATATTCCATGACAATTTTGTCTTTCGGCACCTTTCATCTAAATTCAGTGTCACCCTTGTGCCGTGTGCTACACAGCCTCGGTGCCATCACCTTCACAGAGAAAAACGGTTGTATGGTAAAGGCATTTATAAAAACCGAGGCCGTCGCTTCCATCTTCGCTGGTCAAACATCTCCACAGATTGTACGGGCGGTCATTTATTATGTTTGCCTCAAGGCGTGCAGCTCATATATACATGTCTTGTTTCTTTGTAAGACAGACGAAGCTTGCAATTGTAAATATTACACAGATGCCGCTGGCAAAAAAAAGAACATAGAGATATAGCTTGTCTCCGTCAAGCAACCTGGTACTGCGCGGAAGTAACATTGGACAGCCGCATTAGGCAATGAAAGCTGCTGACATTATACCTTGTTCCAGGGTGGGCGAGGTCGGTTTTCCGCCTGGAGTAACTCAATATTGGGTGCGTCGATTTTTACGGTGCGCCCCCTAAATTTGTTACGGTGGGTCAAGTCCATTTTGAGATTCAGCCAATTCAGTTTCGAACGCGCGTCCATTCCATTCTTGTCTACAGCAAAGTCGATTTCGTAGGTAGACCAAGTCAATTTCTGGATTAGTCAAATTGGATTTCGACGTCTTTCCTTCAATTCTCAAATTTGGGGGGTGCACGTGCGTAGTCGAATTTCACAATGGGTGAACTTGGTAAGTTTTCAAATGGACAAAGTAAGTGTTCTGGAGGGGACACGCAATTTCGGGAGAGAGCCATGCTCATTTTTGGGCCAGATTAGTTTTTACGTGGGGCGACTGAATAATCGAATCGCTGCGCCACCCACTTCGTGAGTAAGATTTAGGGATAGGCCACCTCCATTTTGAGAATGGGCTAAGATAATGTCGAAACCGTCCTGACCTAATAGGGTTGGAACTCAGTATAACGAAGTAGCCATCGGTACTATAATATAGCTCTTTACTTCTGATATTCCTAGCAACCATAGCGATAAAAATCGACTCTAACAAATTGACTTTCTCGCTCCTGCAAACATTCTCAATAAAAAAACGCAATTTTCTTGACACCAAACTCACTAAGCCACTAAACGAGCCACAATACGATACCACAATGCACTAACTTCAACAACATAGAGTTGTGGAAGTTGGCGTATTGTGGTGTCGTCTCTCTTACTTCCTTGTCTGCTAGCGCTGAGTATGTTTTCGTATTTGCTATATAATTATTCGTTATGACAAGGTTCAACAATACACGGCAAGCTCATTCTCACCCTTGTTCAGTTAAAAGTGTCGACAATCAATATCGGCCAATGTTATCATTCCAATTTTATATTGAGGTTGCGCCATAATTGTCGTAACAGATTAATCACCTTATACTGTGATTGACATATTGCACGGCCACTGCCGAATTGTGCATTCCTTCTAGCATTGCTACACCCATCACCTCCGCCATCCATAATTCCAGCTGAAGCCTGGTGTTCTTTCTTCACATGAGTAGGGTACATGTGCTTGAAATGAGCGGAGGAAGGCACCAGAACTTCGCACAGGTCACGCATCAACAGCATGGTGTCGATATCTGACGCGCTTTCATAATCCTAATGTAATTTAACATGCAGCAATGCGATGCCATGCAAGCCTAATTTAAAACTTAGACACTCCCATCTGCTCGCTAACACACAATTTCCTCGAACGCCTTTCTCAGGTCCAAATTTCACGCTGCAACAAAACATCGTTCGGTGTAATTTAGTTTGCGAAGCGGCAGCCTTTTGGAGCTGTAGTCCGGAAAAATATTTAGGCGTACAAAACTCTGATATTGTGTTCTCATCGACTTGGTCTATTTTACCACAAAGCAGCGCGGCGGTTGACAGGGCGCCTTTTCCTTCGGTCCCCGTGTTTAATTTATTTAAAGGTAGTTTTCACACACCAACTCTTTTATTTTTAAATCAGGGCCAAGGAGGCAGCGAAGGCCAAAGGGTTCCTGGAATGAGTAGACCTCCCTGGTAGGGTGGAAGCGGAACTAGCACTGCGATACCGTTTCGTACAATAAACGTTTATTCCTCCTCCTCCTCGCCCTGACGACCGCGCGTGCGTGTGCAGCCCTTCGTAGGGCCCCCAAGAAGTGGGCAATCATGTAACTCTTTAACATTATATCTTCTTTTGCCCCCACCTCTCTGCCCCCGCTACCCTTGGCTTTGCTATGGGTGAAAATGCAGCAGCAGAACTCCCTCCAGAGCCCGATCCGAGCACCAGAATCAGCTTCGCAGGCCCCGTCAAGGAGATCCTGGACAGTGCCAACAAAAACAAGCCAAGAAAGAAAGGTACGCCAACGTTGCCTTTTATGTGTCCTAAGCGTTCGCTAGAGCCCCACGTAACCACTCAAGCGCACTCGTCCCAAAAAAAGCACTATGAACTCCGCAGCACGCGGGTCTGGCTATTCGCACTGGGTCGATATTCCGGTCTCACCAGCCGCACTGCCAGCGGTCGCAGCTTCTGCGCATGCCGCGGAGGCCGCGACGTCCGTGTCCCTGACCACGGCTCCGCCGGGCGGCTATGTTGCCACTGCTGCAGTTTACATGAACGAGCCAGGGCTTCCTGACCAAGACAGCGCTGTCCCAATAGAAGGGAACAAAGGCACTGCACTAAATCCTCCGCCCGACAATGGCTGCGCCACCCGTTCCTCCGAAGACAGTCCAGGAGAGAAAGACAGCCTTAGGACAAAAATTCCCACATCGTCTGCACTGAGCACCCTCCCTACAGACAGCAATAGGAGAATAGGTTAGAGGAGGATAAAATAGAGCCTCGCTCTTCAGCCATTCAGTCTTCACTATGTTCATTCCCTCCCCCGCAGCCCTCCACAGCGTAATAATTGATGGGGTTTAACCTACCATAACTACGTTATGATTACGAGAGACACCGTAGTGGAAGGCTCCGAAAATTTCGATAACCCGGGGTTCGTTAATATGGACCTAAATTTAAAGGGGTGGTGCCATCAAATCTATGGCTTGCGCGTTCTTTGTTGCAAACGTTCCTTCGTTGCTCTAGGAAGCGTGATACACGCTCTAAGATTAATGTATTCTCGCTAAATAATTTTGTATCGCCTTACTTATATGAACGACTTTTGGTTTCTGGGCGCCGCGTTGCACAGTGACAGTTGCTGGCGCACACACGCCAGCAACCGTCCGGATGCCTTCGAAACTCGCTAAAGTTCTCTAATAGAGAATATTAGCGTGCACGGAATTTCGGTATACACAGATACTGCGGAGTACCGGGTTACCGTACTATGGCATTGACATCTTGTGACGCTTCGTGCAACCACAATTATAGGTGTGCCTTTTTGTTTTCGCTTAGTAGCCGTGGCGAAGAAATGTTTTAAAAGTCAACGGATTCGGAACTGCGTCGCTCCCGAGAATTAGCACCCAGCAGAGAACTAGAATACATTAGATTTCTGCAACAACAATTCTGTGCTTGGCTGGTTCATCTTAGCGTCCCCACGTGGCCCCACTTATCCAGCCTGAGCAGCCTCTCAGCAAAGAAGTGAGCAAACTAAGTTGCTCTAATGTCGCCTTCGCAGCTTCGTGTGACGATGCGAAGTACTTTTCAAAATGCGAGCAAGTTTGGCTACTTCGGTAACACGCTAAAAAAATGAATGTAGGTTCGTAGCCGTTGGTGTGTCTGGTGCAGCGGAGCTCTGTGTCATCGCTCATTGCAGGCCACTCTCATATGGTCTGACGTCACTAAAGCTTGCGCCAGACTGCCTACACAATGACGTCGGTGTCAGTCGGGCTAGCAATGGTTCTCAATCGCGAGAATGAGCATTTAGGCGCATTTTGGAAGCGAATTAAAATATATTCTGCACGTTTGCTGTCCAATACCTCGTGCTGAGTGTCCTTGCATGCAGAGCAAGCCTACAGCAGTATTTTTACAGCCTTGGTGGCACTACCCATTTAAGTACATGGGCCCCTTCAATGTGTCAACGACGCTCCTCGAGTGGCCGATGCCCCAAACCAGACAGTCGATGCCAGCGCAAACAAAGCACCACGGAGCGGACCTAACAGAAAAGCCCTAACGAAACAGCTTATCGCGGCCATAGCCTCCGAGATTGCGCACCGTTGGGTTTCTCTCCGGCCGTCCGAATCGAATGGAGAGAGTGTAATTTGAGAGGTGCCCGTGGCCCGCTCCTCCTCCGGACAGCGGCGCTCGCTAATGAGGGTCGTAAAGCCTGCCGCGCTGTGGGCGCGGCTCGCGTGAGGCGAGGAAAAAAATGGTCTTGCGCTTTTATTAACCTCCCACTGATTTTAAATGTCAGGTCAATATGTACGAGAGGCATAGTGCATGCTGGGGCCTATTTTTTCGCAAATGCGCTTTTTTTGCTGTAGATATGCGTCTCCTATATTAGAGCACATAGAAGTCCGATGAAGACACACGTGCAGCGCGGGCCATACTGTGTCGTGGCCCGCGCTGCGCCTGTGTCTTCGTGCTGGTGACCCAAGACGCCTTGGGGTCCCACGCTAGTTCTCCATTTTTGCATCTCGGGTCAATGCGAGCTCAAGAGCCCAAGCTTGGCTTGGGTTCTGCGCATGCGTACTGGCGGCTCGCAAGCTTCTTGGGCCTCCAAGCTCCTTGGCGCCACAATTCTCAAACTCTCTATTAAAGGCTTTCGCCTTAATACTACCAAAGACGAATTGATGCGTCATTATAGTGACCTATATCAGGAAAAACGAGCAGTTACAATGCTTTCCTTCGTAAATCGGGCCAAAATAAGTGCAGCAACAGAAAAAATACGTGCCTTTAAGTGCATTCGGAAGATCCGGTCGCTGATCCTTCACTGCACGCAAAAAAGTGACGACGTGCACGCTGGTATGCTGTGCACTCTGCTTTCTGCCGCGGTCTGCGCTGCCGCTGGATGGATGGATGGATGCTATGAGCGTCCCCTTTATAACAGGACTGTGACACGTGTGCCGCCAGGCTCGATAAAAATTAGCTTTATTTTCTTTTTCTCCCCCCCCCCCCTTTTTTTTACGCTGCCGTAATGCCCTGTCTACTACGATTAAATTAATCTCACTATAGAGAAAAACAAAAACAAATTCACGGCCCAGTTCGCTGCCCCTTACGGCAGAATGTCCTTATTTTTCCCACTCTATTTTTGTCCTTTCTCTATAGTTTTCTGCCACCAATACTGTAGCCACAGAAACGAACGCGTCTGTGCGCGTAACATTGGCCGTTTCAAACTCTCCTAGAATACCTACTGCAAATATAGTAGCGAAGGGCTCACTGCGCCATAATTCTTCCTTTTGCGAATCAGCGAAGGGCCCACTACACGTGCGCAAGGCAACCCGCGTACCTACGCAGCTGCTCACTTTGTTGATGATTTCGCTCATGATGATTGTTAAATATGTCTGAGCGCCTTGTAATGGGTGGGCCTTGTAATGAAAACACCCACTTGTTGCCCAATTCACGTCTTTTGATGCCTGGCGCGATTCTACGTTCCTGCCAAACAATATTAAATGAGTTAAGGAGACTCCTCCGACTTCATGACATTATTATCGTGTTTTCCTTCTAAGCAGTTTCAATCGATGGCCTGGCTCTGTGGTAGAACACCTGCTTGGCTCGCATCAGACCTAAATTCAATCTCCACTGGAACTGAAGCTTTTATTATTTTAACACGAAAGTGTTTTATGCTGGGGTCCACCAAGACTTCAGTGACGTATTTCCGTCACGGAAATGACGCCGAAAAAATTTACACGATCAGATGGCAAAGAAAAAAAGTTCCATCAACGGGAACTCACGACCGCTCGGTCCGCGACAACAGATGCCGGGCACGCTATCCACTGCGCCACGGTCTTTATTGCCTCACAAAGTATTTTCATACACTAATCGTAAACCAGGGAACAGTACAGTGATACACCACCAGCTGTTAGCTGGCTACATCTTAAAACTTTGGCATGTGTAACAACAACTCCACTCTGGGAACCCACTGAAAGTATTGGCAAAGAGATTACAGACAGCTATGAAAAAACACTGCGCCACGGTCACAGACTCCAGATGCTATGCAAACGCGCCTTTTATATCTACGACTCTCCCGGTCGGCGGGGTGGTGTTGCCCTGTGGGAGCGGTAAAATAAAGTAATTCTTCATTACTGTCGCCTCCGCGATTAGCACCAGCAACGCGTTACACGTCCGTCCATTCGGCACGTTTTCAATAGAAGTTCAATTTTGTCAATGCTTTAACACACCGCAAGGTGGCGACTTAGCCCCAGTGTCGTAAAAGCGTCGGCCTCGCTTATAGCATCACGCTAATTCATCCCAAAAATAGTTCTGCGACGCGCGCCTGCCTCACCTGGCTGTATCACCGCGTTCCCCTCTGACGCGCTCGCTCCGAGAAAAACGTCGGACGGCACGACGCGCTTTGCGTTTCCCTCTAGCCCGGCCCTGGTGTTCAATCGCATTTGAACATGCCGCGGGATCACGACCAAGTTCCGCGTCCAATATGTGACGATCTTCTGGCTTCACACCTCGTTCTCTGATTACGCTTTCATCGTTAACTACCACAAGGGTTTGTTTAATCATTTAACGTGGACGTTAGTCGTCGGGATGGAGATGTACCACCAATCATCAAAGTGAGTGCATCCACGTGAAACGGTGCTATAGCTGCCAGACATCGATATACATTGTGCAAACTTTCTTATATCAATGTACAGTAAACATTCAGTTAATGCTGTAAGGGCACGCTTTGCATTCGTGTTATTCCGATTCCTATGACGGATGGATGAACCATCTTTTTTTATTTGAATCTTTCTCCGTTTGTCGCTCACGAACAACGCTCATTTTTCGCTCACACCCAACGACGCCGACGCCGGAATTTCTGCGAAACGAGCTCATATTATGTGGCTTTCTGGGCGGATGGGCTGTGAGGCCAAGCTCCCAAGGTCTTTGTTTCTGCTGCCAGCGGAGCGAGAACGCGTGGGTTACAAGTTGAATAGTGTGTGTGCTTTCTAATAAAGTTAGTTTATATTCTTGAATACTGCATAGCGCAAATCCGAACAGGACAAAGAAGGAACAGAGATGCACAGGACAGGCGTTACTCGCAACTAAGCTTCATTCAAGAAAGTTTCCCTGGATATATGTTACGCAGCCGAGTGGCACTCGCAGGCGCACTACACGTACGTTACAGTCACAGTTGCAGTTGTTACAGTTGCGTTACACTTGTTCTGCTTATACTTGTCCGTTATGACGGAGAACGCACGCATGTTTCGCGAAGCTGTATGTGTTGAAGGGCGTCTTGACAGTTCTGGAACAAGGTCATCATCACCGTGATCAGTCAGCTGGGCTGGACATGTTATCGGATCCGTTCGTGATCACGGCTACGAGGGGTCTAAGAGTAGCTCTTTCAGTCACGAATTATGATGCACTCTCTACAAATGCATCAAATTTCCATGGCATGATTTCAAGGCACTCAGTATTACATTCCACGAAATAAAATGAAGGAATGTGTTGCTTTGTGTGAGTTACAGTAATTAATGCTAATTAGCATGTAAATAAATAGCTAATTATTCTGAAATCAGGCAGCTTCAATCCTTGCGTAAAAGGAATCAACTATTGGTCCAAAATGCATGCACAGCTTATTGTCTGGTTGTATGCTTTTCGAGCGAAGAAAAGAAATGCTCCTGACGTTGGTCCTGGAATGTCGCACGTCGAACGATCGTCCAAAATGGTAGTGTCTCTAGCAAAGCGATCATCTGCAGCAATATACAGCATAATGAAGTTAAATATAGTTGTCCACTCAGGAAGCCTGCACGAATGTGCGCACTAAGTTTCAGGTCATTTGAAGAAACACGCGGTGCGTGATGCGACTTCGAAGTTGATGTGTACAATTGTGCACTCATGACTGAAAGGGGTAGTGAAGTGCGAGGTATAGTGCAGGTGGTGGAAATCCTGGATGCCTATTACGATGTAATGATCTATGATGCCTCCTGTCCTGGACGTGGCAGCGAGGTCTTTTGATGCCCTGTCCACATGCAAGCCTTCTTTCAGCCAGTATAAACCCCAGGCATTGTTGGGTCTTGAGAAGTCAATGTTGAAGTCACCAGTAATGATGAGAGGCCGTGTTCTGTCGGCAAATTTATTGTAGGGAAGTATTGACCCCCCCGGTTTTTTGTAATCCACGTGGTCCACGTAGTGGACAACGTGGATGAGTGGATGGTAGTTGAGCGCCTTCCAGGGGTGTTCAGTCTTCAGCTCCCTCACTTTCCTTGCATTCGGCGCGGTGGTGTAGCGGTTACGGTGCTCGGCTGCTGACCCGAAGGTCGCGGGTTCCATCCCGGCCGCGGCGGTCGCATTTCAATGGAGGCGAAATGGTAGATTCCCGCGTACTGTGCGATCTCGGTGCACGTTAAAGGATACCAGGTGGTCAAAACTTCCGGAGCCCTTCGCTATGGCGTCTCTCATTATCATATCGTAGTTTTGGGACAGAAAACCCCAACAATTATTAAATGCGAAGCATTTCTTAGCGAACCGTTGGCACTTTCAACGTTTCTATCTACGTATCTATCTATTTAGCTAGCCGCCTACGTCTGGGTGCTCTGATGATCGACTCCTTAATTTGGTGTAGACCAAAACTGGCATGGGAGGGTAAAAGGATTTGACAAATATGACTGTCGGGTACATGAATAACGTGAAAATCCTGTCACGTACGTCGTCAAACCCTTTTCTCCCGACACGTGTGGCACATACCCGTTTGCCACGGGGCGCTGTGTACGGGTATGCGCCACAGGTGATTGACAGGGTATATATCTATCCAGGATCGGCAAGCTATATTGAAGCATTGCTCGACCCCCGAGGAATACATTAACGAAAGTTACATATGATATTAACATGATTACACCATAAGGTGTATTTAGTTTTGATAATACTGACGTATGTACTCTAACGTGAGGGCTAACGTGACGTCTCACCATAAGTGGCCCTTTAAACGCCAGTGTTCGTGACGTGCCTGGTAAGCGCAAGATGTGCACACAGCTACTACACTTACAAAAACATGTCGATTCAGCTTGTAACACTTGGCTCAAAGACATAAAATACAGCACACAAGTACTGGCTGGCTGCTTCGCATGAAACCGATTCCCACAACGTGTGAGGTCTGCCGAATTTTTATTATTATCACTTTCCTTGCGTCTTAATGTGTGTGTTCGCCGTTACTGTGTTGGTTGAGACTCACCTGTGGCACATACCCGCATAACATGAACTATGGTATGCGGGATCCGGTTCCAGCGTTGGCCAGCAGAAGAAGAGGAAGTCGAACCTAACCTGGGCCGATAAGCTTCGGTGCGGCTGCGAAGCGGGACCCTCTCGGGGCCCAGGCGACCCGCTCCCAGAGCAAGCTAGGGACATCGAGGTAATGCGCCTTCAGAAGGAAAACGCAGAATTAAAGGAAATTATCAAAAAGATGGCTAGCGAAATGACAGAGATTAAGAAATTGGTTATCAGTCAGAGTTCTTCGGGGAAAGCGTCGGTGCCCACCACCACCGAAGTACCGATTCCGGCTAGCGACTCAGTCGGGGCCCCCAAGCGCAGGGCACTTTCCAGTAAGGAAGAATCAGGCTCGCAAACTAATGAGATAAAGGGCATGTTGGCCACACTCACTACAAGTGTGCAGCAGTTACAGCAAAGTTTAGCACAAGTGCAAGTCGCCCTAGGGGACCCTAAGAGAGGCCTAGGTAAGCTGGCCGATCGCATGGACGCCCTCGAGCGTCTCGTAATCCCAAGTGATACGTTTGCAACTCCTATGCAGGTCGTTGTTCCTGACGCGTCGGGGAATAGAATCGGGGCTACGAGCACATCGGCGCATCAGAGTGGGGGGCACGTTTTACGTGCGGCGTCGCTTACAGTGGGCAGTACAGAAAATCTGCCTAATCATGGATAGTTCCAAAGAAAAATTCAGAATTTGGCAATGGAATTGCAGGGGGTACTCCAACAAGAGGGCTCCGTTGCAGCAATACTTTAGATCGCTAGTTAACAAACCACAGGTAATAGCATTACAGGAAACCCTCGTTTCTGCCGCATCCCTTTCCGGTTATCGGGCTGTCTCCGGGCGGCCCGGCGGTCGGGGAGTATGCACGTTAGTTGATAAGAAGCATACGCACTTGTCTCACGATCTGAAGCTGGCGAGTTGCACGGTCGAATATGTCATGTTGGAAGTTCTGCTGAACACGCGACAACGCAACCAGCGAAGAAACAGCGTGTTTATACTCAATATTTACAGTAATCCCAGGGACTCCCGACAGCAGTTCAAGACGATACTCAAGAAGTCCGTCGACCTGGCCGTCACCCATCCCCTTGTCGTCGTCGGGGACTTCAATGCCCCGTACGGACTATGGGGCTACGTCTATGACACGAGCAAGGGCCGGAGTCTGTGGGAGAACGCCAACGAAATGGACCTCACGCTCATCACGGACAAGGCGTTCCCGACCCGAATCGGCAACTCAGTGACCAGGGACACCACGCCCGATCTGGCGTTCGTGAAGAACGTTGACGGAGCCGAGTGGAGTAACACCGCAATGGATTTTGGTAGCGACCATTACGTGCTAGAGACTCGCTTCGACGTCGCCCGAAGTAAAACCAGAGAGTTCACCGTCACAGATTGGGATCATTTTCGCAAACTCCGCGACAACGAAAGTGCACCCGCTCCCAGTGACCTGGAAGACTGGTGCGAGGGAATCAAGAGTGACGCGGAGAGGTCTACCAAGAAGATCGTCACCGACCTGGAGGTAGAGATGATGGATAGTAGGCTAGCCCATCTGATTGAGGCCAAGCAGGCGCTGCTCCTCCGATGGAAGGGACAAAGGCTCAACCGCAGACTGCGGAAAAAGATCTCAGAGCTCAACAAGACCATTGAAGATCACTGTCGGACCCTGTGCAAGCAGCAATGGGACGAGGTCTGCGACTCGATCGACGGCCAGATGCGCAACGGCAAAGCCTGGGGCTTGCTCAAACATCTCCTCGACGAGGGCGGCACGAGATCCAATCAGAGACACACTCTCGCCAGAGCCCTGCACGAAGCTACCAGATCCTGTTCCAGGGACGAGCTCGTTGCCAAGCTCATGGAGAAGTATCTGCCCGTAAAGCACGGCGATGAGGAGGTCCAATTTCCCGAGTACCTCGGCCCGGCCCGGCCCGTCCGGAGCTGGACGAAGACTTCACCGTGGCGGAAGTCAGGCAAGCCATTTTTGCACTCAAAAGCAAGTCGGCGCCGGGTCCCGACGGCATCACCAATAGGATGCTGCGGAATCTCGACGACCGTTCGATCGAATACCTCACCGAGAAGATCAACGAGACGTGGAGAAACGGTAGTGTCCCAGAAAAATGGAAGACGGCCAACACCGTCCTGATCCCCAAACCAGGCAAGGCTCCGAATGTTGATAACCTCCGGCCCATCTCTCTCACGTCTTGCGTCGGGAAAGTGGCGGAGCACGTCGTCCTCAACAGACTAAGCAGATATCTCGAAGACAACAACGTCTATACCCACAACATGATTGGCTTCCGAGCCGGCCTGTCGACGCAGGACGCCATGAAGATGATCAAACATCAAATCATCGACCACAATACCAGGGACACCAGGGCCTTGCTCGGACTCGACCTCGAGAAGGCGTTTGACAACGCTCTCCATGCATACATCCTGGCTTCTGTCGCGGACCTCGAGCTGGGTCCCAGACTGTATTACTACGTCCGTTCGTTCCTGACCGGAAGGAAAGCGAAGCTGCGATTTGGCGACTTCGTCTCCGACGAAGTGCTCCTGGGCCCACGGGGTACGCCGCAAGGCTCTGTCATTTCGCCCACTCTCTTCAACATCTGCATGGTCGGACTCTCGAGGAAGCTGGCCCAAGTCGAAGGTATCAAACACACTATCTACGCCGATGACATCACGATCTGGTCCACCGGCGGTAGTGAAGGGCAAGTAGAAAGTGCCATGCAAGAGGCCGTAGACGTCACGGAACAGTACCTGCTACCCACCGGACTAAGGTGCTCCCCGACCAAATCCGAGCTGCTGCTTTACAGAAAAGAAAAAGGGGGCAGACCCAAGGGCTGGAAGCCGGTCTCCGAAAGTGACATTCACCTGTTCACTCGGAGCGGCGACCCGATACCCAGGGTCGACACGATCAGAGTCCTGGGTATGTTCATCGAATCGCGGGGCGGTAACGGCACTGCGTTGCGCAAGATCATCGCAAAAACCGATAACGCTTTTCGCCTCGTTCGAAGGGTCACGAACAGACGTCGAGGCCTCAAGGAGGACAACCTGCTTCGACTCATCAACGCCTTTGTGCTGTGTCACTTCACCTACACGGTGGCCATGCACAACTGGCTCAGAGCAGAGCGGGACAAGCTGAATGCCCTCATTAGAAAAATCGTCAAGCGAGCACTCGGGCTGCCCGTCAGAACGCACACCGAGGACCTCCTCCGGCTTGGCATACACAACACCATGGAGGAAATTGCCGAGGCTCAGGAACGGGCCCAGCTAACTCGGCTGTCCACCACGCCGGCCGGTAGGCGGATTCTAGAGGAGATCGGACTCGCCCCCACCAAGAACTTGGCTAGCAACACCCAAATCCCCAGAGAAATAAGGGAGAAGCTTGTCGTCGCTCCGCTGCCCCGCAATGTCCATCCTGTGCACAACGCAGGTCGTCGCAAGGCAAGAGCGTCAAAGATACTAAAGCAAATGGCCAATGACAAGACTGAAGCAAGCTTCGTGGACGCCGCCGCGTACCGAGACGGCAAGGCTTTTGCGGTTTCCGTCGTGGACACGCTGGGCAAAGTCATCAACTGTGCCTCGATTCGAACGACGGACCCCGAGGTGGCCGAGCAAGTGGCCATTGCACTCGCCATGCAAGACGGTCGGAGAGACAACGTGTATAGCGATTCGAAAGCGGCCGTCAGGGCATTCCAAAAAGGTCGGGTTGCCCGGCAGGTAGTTGAAATTCTGAAAGGCTGCAAAAACAGTGACAGCTCCATACACTCCATCTTTTGGTTCCCTGCCCACGTCGGGCCGATCGAAGGGGTTCCTCTGAACCTCAACGAGTCTGCCCACGAGGCTGCGCGTGGCTTTACCGACCGCGCTGCCCTCGGATCGGGCGACTTTCCCCCCGGACACAGGGACGCTCCTAGCACGCACAATGAAATTACAAAATTCTTTTACTTAGAGAGAAGGGTCTTCCCGCCGCCTCATTTCAAGCTAAGCAGGCCGCAGGCAGTCACGCTCAGACTCCTGCAAACTAACTCCTACCCAAATCCGGCGTCCCTTAATAGCATATATCCGGAAATTTACTCGAATAGTTCTTGCGCAGCTTGTGGCGAGGCTGCTACTCTATCTCACATGCTCTGGGAGTGCGGGTCGTTGGGCCCGAAGTTCACCAAGGAAGAGTGGGACGCGCTCCTACGAAGTCCCGTCTATGAGGACCAAATCCTGGCCGTCCAGCGCGCCCGTGATCGGGCCGGCAGGCTAGACCTGTCGGTCCCGTCGTGGGATTAGCCGGGTGCGCGATTACTCGCGTTTTGCTGGACCAAATAAACGTTTATTCACTCACTCACTCACCACACGTGACTGAGAGAAAGGGTTTCACGACATACGCGACAGGTATTTTGCGTTACTCATGTCATGAACAGTGAATCGTGTTCGTCATACACTGATCCCCTGCTATGCAAATTTTTGTATATTAGAAGATATGGAGACGACCTGGACAGCGCCCAGACGTAGGCGGCTAGATAGATAGATAGATAGATAGATAGATAGATAGATAGATAGATAGATAGATAGATAGATAGATAGATAGATAGATAGATAGATAGATAGATAGATAGATAGATAGATAGATAGAAACGGCCAAAGTGCGTGAGGTTCGTTAAGAAATGCTTCGCATTTAAAACTATTTCAAGAATGGCACCTTCGCGAGCTAACTCTGAGGTATGACGTTTTTCTTTGTACATATGCCAATCACGATTACTTTCATCTGTGTCCATATGTAAATAGTCCCTTTTGTCCTTTTCGTTTTTTCATAACCATGCTCGACGGCTGAACCGAAGGTCACGGGATCGAATAGCGGCCCACGGCGGCCGCATTTTAATGCAAACGACATGCTAGAGGCCCGGGTACTTATATTAACGTGCAAGTTGAAGAACCCCGGGTGGACGAAATTTCCGGAGCCCTTCACTACGGCGTCCTTCATAATCATATCGTAGTTGTGGGAGGTAAAACCCTAACATTATATTGCGGTGATGAAGAATGACGGTGGGGTTCAGGCGCGCGGGTAGCTTGCGAGCAGTAAAGGAACACGAGCGGGAAAATTATTAACAGCCGTCCTCGCGTACGGGCGCCATGCTGTTCTCCTGTCCACCCGTCCTCGCCGCCTGTCCTCATGGGTCCTTGGCATCGCAGGTATCTCTATCCAAGTAACGCCGTCCACGCTTCTCCCATCATAAACACCACGACCCCACTACTGCCGGAAGCACCTAAGCCACCATTTGAGGACGGCGTGGAGGCCTCCTCCGTGGCCTGAGGGCAGGCATATCCCGGGGCAGCAAAGGTAGCGCATCGCCTCCTGTTGCCCGGGACCGCCGTTCACACTTCCGTAGCAACCACCCTCTCGCTCAGCACTACATTGGCACGTGAGCCGATTATGGGTGCTGTACGAGCTTCCTCGGACAAAAATTCCGCCGCCGTGGCTACAGGGAGCACCTCTTTCTCATTGGACGTCATCACTGGCTTCGCGTGCGGGTCACGCGACAGCGCCACGGAGCTGTTGCGTACCATCGCGCAAATCCATGAAAAGATCCAAGCCTTGACAGCGTCGAGGTCCGATCTACCTCCTGCTGCCTTTCCAATATTGCGCGCAATGAATGCCGTGTCG
Organism: Rhipicephalus sanguineus; assembly: GCF_013339695.2. NCBI lineage: Eukaryota > Metazoa > Arthropoda > Arachnida > Ixodida > Ixodidae > Rhipicephalus > Rhipicephalus sanguineus. Next base: position 206,258,208 of record NC_051177.1, read on the forward strand.
GCTGCAGCCGCCTCCCCAAATCGTGAGGCCAGCTCACCCGAAAACCACAGAGAGTTCCGGCGGGGCCTCACGGAGCTTTCAACCGATTTAGCCTTCTTGGCGTTAGAACACGCCAGATTTTCACCTGCCGGCCCTCCGTTGCCAACTGTCTGCGAGCTACCAGAACTTCATTGCTTTGAAAACGACAAACACTTTGTGGCGACCATGAATGCTCTCGGAGCTCGCGAAGTCTGGACGGGTCATCAGATATGATAGGGGCCATAGAGCGCCTTCAAAATGGTGCCGCGGCGTGGGACCAGTCGTGAGGCAACAGATCTAAACGGAATTAAGTGCAGCCCTGATTGCCCCCGTCGGCAAGATCCCTTGTGCCACCAGCGAGTCCAAGCAGACTACTGCCAAGAGTGGAGCTCGGGAGGGACACCACCTTGGAGCTGCGACTGAGCACTGCAGCTCATGGAGGAACCAATGATAAGGAGAGGCCCTCGCGTCACATTTGTGAAGCTCCACATCGGGAACATCTGCATCGCCTTCTAACGAAGGAGCAGCTAAACAGTGAGCGATTTCTGTCGCGTCATTTGCAAGCGCATGCGCGCTTCGAACAAGTCGCGAAACTTATGCAATTTTCTTTCCGCCGTCCAGGCGGCGCACGCGATACACGCATGCTGCTTGCGTGTGTTTTTTAGAAAACTGCGCATGCCCAGATGTTGAGTATACGGAGCGCAAATCGCGTTCACTACGGCAAGAACAAGGTGTCACTTTCATGTGTACATACGTACGTTCGCTTCATTGCTGATGCATAATATTTGCATGCGAAGCTTTCTGACGTGCACTCTGTTGGTTATTACTCATTGTGTCAACTCAGAGCACTCATGAACATTTATTTTTGGCATCTGACGCGCCGTACATAACATGCGCACAAGGTATCGCATCGTGTTTTGAGAGGCTGTGTCGTTCATACGGAAGGGCATAATAATAATAATATCTGGGGTTTTACGTCCCAAAACCACGATATGTTTATGAGAGAGTCTGTAGTGGAGGGCCCCGGAAATTTCGACCATCTGGTGTTCTTTAACGTGCACCTAAATCAGGGTTGCCTGTGGTGGCTACTTTTCGCCAAATTGGCGAATTTGAGAGTCTCGTGGCGACCTAAAATTGTGAATGGCGACACGGCGAATTTTTGGCGATTTTCGGCTTACGTCTCCACTACGTTATGCATCCTAAGCTCAGTGTCTTCCCAACGAATGAGCGGCAACATTCTCTGTATTTTTCATGGTTTTAGACCCACGAGTAGAATGTGCACATTACGCGTCATTCGGTATGTCCGTCCTGTAACTCATGTGTATCTCCTCAATTCATCTAGATACAGGAGGTACTGCAGCGGCCCCTAGCGACATTCTAGCAACATGTAAGTCAGCGGACTATCTTGCATACCGCGAGGCGGCAGTGTTTTACTATAAGTTTAAAGGCTTTAGGTGCCTTAAGCTTCTCTAAAGTTTCGCTTCTGAAGGGGCTAGACGACGGGCTGGCCGCGTCTTCCGACCATTTGTTCCGCCAGAGCTCCAACTGTTCTGAATATGTTGGCGACTTATTCACTGTTTCAGTTCCCCCAATTCAGCTCGTAAAGACTGTTTTGGAATAGCGAAGAGAGGCGGATACGCAGCTATTTGTGCAATAAAAAAATATTTATTGCGGCATTTTCCACTGTTCTCGGTGAGCGTGTGTAATGAAAACAATTGTTATATAACATTTTACCTTATCTACCTGTTCATTATTAACGCATCGGATTGACGCGTGCAGATATAAGTGACTATAAGAAAGGGTCGGTGGCGTCTGGTATATTAGTTCACACTGAAAATGTGTAAGACTCACTAATGATCGGTTCCTATAACAATTCTGTCGCGTTACCTTCAATAAACCTTTTAACGCGATAGCGTTAAAAAGCTCGTATCGCAGAAATGCCGCCGTCGGCGTCGGGGCCGTTGGTTGTGAGCGAAAAATCATCATCTTGTCCGTGACCGAAAAATCGAAAAAGCTGTAAATAAAATAAATAATAAAAATGTTGGGTCCGAGTGAGATTCGAACCCAGGCCGTCTCCGTGGCAAGCAGGTGTTCTACCACACAGCCACACCTCTGCTTGGAGCTGCACTGAAAGTAACTTTCATGCTTCCCAAAAATACGCGTCCTGTATACAGGTGTCACAGTACGAGATGTAATATCGCAGTAATATTGCGTGGTACAAGCGTACATTGCCATCGGGCGTCACACCACGTCAATATCATAACGACTTCATAGTTTAAAGACAGCCACCCATTACAAAAGGCACACACATTACTGCGCGTATTCCCTTAAGACCACGTAGTGGGTGCATCGCAACTTTGAAAAAGTTTCTCGGGCATAACTGCTCCTGGTTTAAAGCATGCTACCCATTACTAAGGCACACACCTTAGTGCGCGCATTCTCTTAAACACTCGTAATGTTCGAACTGCGCACTAGGAACAGAATATCGCTATCGCGTTCAACTCTTAAAGGCGAAGCTTAAGCGTCCCCCAATTTTTTTAATCCTTTTAATTCATAGAAGGGTACGTAAAGCTGTCTACAAACAATGATTTCACAGTTTTCGCCCAATGTTTACCACACTTTTACCTTTAAAACGAGCGGACAGGGATGGAAGGATATCATGAGCGATTCATTCATTCACCTTTGCGCCACTACGCACATCTTGCGGATACTCCGAGAAGGAGCATCATGTACTCCCATGGTGAAGCGGGCGATACGACTGGCATTGAGAAATGTCGATATAATTTAAGGGTCTAGGATGGTACTGTATTCTGCGGGGCTATACATGAGTGGAAATTTTTATTACTATAGCTATGCCGCACATATCTATAGAATGGCGACTTTTTTGGCGAAATTTGTGAAAAAATGGCGACTTTTGGCGACTTTTTGCTCGTCGTTTGGCGACATTTAGTCGAAAGTCAGTGGCAACCCTGAGTCCTAAATCTAGCTACACGGGCCTCTACCATTTCGCCTCCATCGAAATGCGACCGCCGCGGCCGGGGTCGAACCCTTCGGGTCAGCAGCCGAGCACCGTAACCGCTATACCACCGCGGCGGACCATACGGAAGGGCAATAAACTTTTGTTGTTATGGGACTACGTAGTGCATGAATTGTGCGGTGTGCGTGCGCTGCGTGCTAGTAGTTCTGTGCGCACTAGAATTACAAACATTGCATTGACGATCGCGTATACAATACAGCGGTGTCCTCTTTTCGATTGAACGTTACTTGATACACTAGGTTGGCGTTGCGCCGAATGGCTCTTAAAATTGGGCAGTGCCACGCGCACTCCATATATACGAGCAGAGAACGGCTAATCAGCCAGAAGATCAGGCAATCTCGCTGCGAGAAAGGAAAAGAAAGGCCTAACGCCCAGCATTCCCTTCAGCAACTCATGCTTAAGGTCCAGATTGTGTGACGTAAAGAACCCGTAAGTCACTGCCAGGTGGGCTCGAATACGATGACGCAGGGGCTGAATGTTTTTTATTAAGGCACGTACCGGTACTTCTGAACTGTTGCAAAAGAACTCTTCTCGAATAATTTCAGCACCTTTATTTAGGGCCTTTCTTTAGATTTCCTTCCTCCATGCTGCAGCTCATCGGCAGATAGATGCGCAGCCTACCCTAGTAAAAACACCGGACTGGGGCTGTGCTAGGACTGCGTCGGTATCCGGAGCCAGATTATCACGGTCAATGGTCCACAGCATTCTCCACCCACATCTGTCGGAAGAGCTGCCCCCATGCTCGTCATTGCTTGGGCACTTGGAGGCACCGGCACGTGCCGTACTGGACGCCCTAGCAAAGCAACCATACCTGCCCACGGATGCCGGTAATACAATGGGTTCCCTACCACTCCACGAGCCAGGCCTGTCTGGTGATGGTGGCAAAGTAGGCTTTCAGTAAGGGGTGCCATATCCTTGGACGTCGCGGAGTTATAGAAAGCCGAACGCGTGGATGCTTGCGACCTGCTAGGTGCCGCTTCCATGGAAGAGCCAACGTGCCTATCATGGTTGGGGTCAGTGTCATCGATGACTTTACTGTGAAGCCCAGTCTACTGCTGGTGACATGGATTCTGACCGGTATACCGGTATACGACTCAAATGCTTGCGGCACTTTGTCAATGAATACCACCTCCTGCTGATGACGTGGATTCTGACCGGTAGGCTCAAATGCTTGCGGCACTTTGTCAAGGTCTACTACCTCAAGCACCTCCGGGTACACGACGGCACTACTGCCGCAAGAGCAGGAGATGCATCGAAAATCAGCGCATAAAATCGCGCCAACTTCGCCACACATGGGTAGGAGAGCACGCCTACGCCACGCGACCCACCGCGAACAGGGCGGCCAACTCCCCAGGGTGTGACATTTAACAGTTGAGAATGCGCAGTGTCTTGCCCTGTTTTTAGAATGGTGGCAGGACAAGCGTCAACTGGCCCTGCGGCAATCCGGAAACAGTGAGGTCCACCCACCAGAGACATTGCCGACAAATTTTCAGAAGGAAGAAACAAGCGGAAAGACAGGGAGGTTAGCCAGTTCTTAGACCGGCTGGCTACCCTGTGCTGGGGGAAATTTTCAGAAGACGTCACACAGTTGCAGATACCCAAGTATAGTCGCAGCGTGGCCGGAACCAATCACCACGATGCAGCCAGTGGCCCCCACCAGAGTCGTCAGATCCGGGCGCTCGCAGTCATGGCCGAGTGCGATGATGAAGGATGACGCTGGGGTTCGGGCGCGCGGGTAGCTTGCGCAAAGTATCGAAAGACAGAGGGGTAAAATAAGAACGACCGGCCCAGCGTAAGGGTGCTGTCTCTGTTCTGGCTTCCTTGCAGTATTTATATCGCTTCTTAACATTTACATTTCCTTCAACCACTCACGTGTGCCGTTCAGATGTCAGCTGTTCGAGCTAGACAGTCACAGTGGCGTTATCATTTCTTCTTTTTATTTCTCTTCCTCAACGTTTGCAAATATTTCATCAAAGTAAAAACGCACTTCCCATTACATCTGTAGCACCACAGTAAGGTCTGCTGAACATCCGCTGAATAATGTTGAAGGAAACAGACGCAGTTTCTTCACGTGAAAGTTCCAACTGCCACCCGGACGTTCACTGGCCTCTCTCAAATGAGGCGCTAGGAGATTATTCCGCAGCTGCTCCCTCCAAACAAATAGCTGACACGTCCAGCGTTTCCGGCCCACCCAGCATTAAGGATATCCCATATTTAGTACGCGGAAAAAAATTAACCTGCATATAATGTGACAGCCTTTTTCTATCTGAAGCTTCCGAGTTATTACACCAAGCCTGAGTTGGTGTAATAACTCGAACCTGTAATAAATACAACCTTGAGTCCGAATTTCAACGATGTTATTTTTGGGTTCGACAATTGTTGAGTAAAGCTGCTCTAGTTTTTCTATTTTGTTTGGGGAAATGTGCGCTGAAAAAATGACAATTATCGCCACGTAATTATAGTCGTAAGTTAACAAGTACTAGAATGAGGCTCATTTGGGCGAGTTGGTGATCGTACATTTCTCAAGGAACAGCGCGGATGTAAGCCGAAGACAAAAGGCGGAGGATACAGCCCTCGCCTTTTGCGCTTGCTTCTCATTTTGTCATTGTTTACAGTCGCGCTGCACCTTCATGGCAAGTAGTGTTAAAGGCAATGAATGTGACGTGCATCTTCCCTATTTTAACGTCTTTATCTGCAGGTCCCTCGATCACATTGTGTAATACTAGGAAAGAGCAGCATTTATGTGTTACTACAGTTCAAGAGAACTGCACCTGCGGTGAGTAAGAATGATTATACAGCCGTGACGCCATTTGTCGTAATCAACCATGCTTTATGTCTCTAACCATTAAGCAAGAATTGTATTTTCTATTAGTACACATTTGTGCGTTCACGACTTCCTTATTTCTCTAGTGTCATTCCGTAACGTTTCGCTCAGTGTGAAAAATTACGCCACAGTCACCATACCGCGCATGCTTCGCATAACAACGATTCTCACGGTACGTGGGATCTGCCGAATTTTTCTTCTGTGGGGAGACCTGGAGCACAGTAAAAATGTCGCCCGCATCTTCCCACGGGGAGAACTCGAGTAAATACGTCGCAGAGTGGTGGCGGTATCGCGTGAATGTTGCGTAATTGGGTTTCGCAGAAGCGTCGCGCTGCCCGAGTGATGGATCCCGTGCTCGACATTCACGAACGGTTGCTGCTTCTCGAGCACGACGTTCAGGTTCCACAGCCCGTCGTTGCCGTTTCGCAGCTGCTTCTCATTCCCCGAGTGAAGGATCCGCAGCCCGTCGTTGCCGTCTCGCAGCAACTTCTCGTGCACGAATTTCCGGGTCCGCAGCTCGCTTCAACCGCTTGCGTTCAGCGTCGCATGCTCGTCTCTTCGCAGCCTTGTCTTCTGCGTTGCTTGCTGTTGTTAACGCCGACGGTGAGCGTGGGGTAACGTTGCCTTCAACAAGTGGTGGGACGCTGTTTGAAGATACTGTTGCTTCCATCGCATCTAATCGAGTCAAGCAGGGCGTCAAGTGAGGCGAAAGCCAAGTAAAGACGCCCTTGACTGAATTCCGAACGCGCGCTCCGCCGCTTATATACACACCGCCCGCGTTCGATCGAGAGGAGGGAGGGACGGAGAGGAGGGAGGGAGGGAGGGAGGGAGGGAGGGAGGGAGGGAGGGAGGGAGGGAGAGGAGAGGCCTGCTGCCGGCACGAGACGAGCCGAGCATGCGAGGGACGGAGAGGAGAGGCTTGCTGCCGGCACGAGACGAGCCGAGCATGCGCAGTGGAGGTTTGGACGGCGGCCGACGCCGCAGGTACGACTGAGAAGTGCTCCGCATTTAAAAACTGTATTTCTGATTTAGCATCGCGGCGATAATCTTTGAGGGAGAGACAAGCGACGCGTGTATACTACATGTGGACGACAACGACGATGGGGGGATTTAACGGACACCGTAGTGGGGCTGTGGATATTCAAGGACTAAGAAGACAGTTTCCCTATTCAGCTGACTTGAACACGCTGTTTCGTTGTCTCAAGGTATTATTTTCTTTTGTTAGCGTTGCACCGCGACAATATATTAGGCTGCAATTATGATGACATATGTTAGGAAATGATATCCGGCAGAATGTCGTAAAGCGTGTCTTAGGACCTCCATACCTACCCCACTTAAATTTGGTGGCAGACGGACCAGTGCAGACATTAGCAAGGTCAGGACACATGAAAGCTCAAACGAAAGACAATGTACTGTCCATGAGCGGCACTCTGAAGCAGAATGTGGACAACTGACTTTACTTACCAGTCTACACCTCACCTCTTCACAAAAATAGCGCTGTATTCGCGGTTCTTGGGGCAACAGATAACTAGCATTCCTATGCTTAACCCACCTGCTGTAACTGGGAATCCAAAGTATAAAAGCACAAATTATTGTTCCACTTAAGAAGAAAAAGTTCTCAACATTTCCTATGTGGCGCCAAGATACTTTTGTGGGGACTCTGCTCAATTCAATAGCATGAACCTTGTTGGGAAACGACAGCTTTTACTTTTCTCAGTGACACATTCCTGATCTGAATCAGCCCCTGGCCGTTGTTTTCACGCGCGAACCCTTCTGGCTCGTCCGCAATCGAAGGGGCATTTTAATAGGAGCACCTGCAGCCTCGAGCGACAGGCGGGTAGTCTACGCAAGTTTACCAAGCGGCTGATCACCAGACAAAGCTTGCTGCACGAAGCAACCTGGCTGCACTTTTCCTCTTTTGGCAGAGCTGATTCGTTATAACATAGAGTATAATTCTTTTGAACAACTTTCACCACATAGGTGCGTGGCCGCTACGCTGAATTTGTGACTTTTTATGCATTATAACTTGTATACAGAATAGTATACAGCGCCTTTGACTTCAATGCGAAACATTTTTTTTTTATATTAGGAACGGCACTTTTGGAAAACTTTCCAAACTTCGACATTTTTTGTGGACCATATATCTTTCAGAACAATTTTGAACTATAAAGGTGTGCACAAAAAGCACATTTTTTAAAAAAAGCTCACATATGAACACTAATATGCACAGAGTATATTATTCTTAGTTGACCTTTAATGCAGAAATACATTCCTGAAATAAAGCACTTTGTGCATCTTGACATGTTCGTTTTTTGTTTCCTCGAAAGTAGTTTGACAGCAATGTGAAAAAAATACCCATTTCACTTCTTTGATGGGAATAAGTATTCTGACCGAGAAATGCATGGTTTCTTCACAGGGAGGGATCATTGTCTACAAATAGCGAAATTGGCGGAAGTTTTTCCAGCCAGAATTATTTTTGGGCAAACGAAATCTTTCTTTTGCAAAACTAACTTCGAAATCATTGCCCTAGGTGTAAAACCTGTGCTTTCAGTAAGTTTCATGGAAACGGGCAGTGGTGGCCAGGGCTTCGTGTTCGTTTTTATCTGGACCTACTCAAATGAACATTACTGCTGCGAATTGGTTTTGCAGCGCGGTTTTGACATGTTGGTCATCAATTATGCACAGCGGAGTCTGCACAGAACCACTGCGAAAGAAGTTAGCTGTATGAACAGGGAGACAGTGTTATCGATACACCCCAACAGCAAAGACGTGTTTGTAGCTGCTTCGCAAGATTAAAGCAAGTGACGCCGGTCCGGGAACCAGCCAGTCAAGTCGCCTTGCGCGAAATAGCTAGATTTCGAAAGACACATGGTAGAGGTGGTTATACACCTTCCGATCCAGAAATTTAACGTGAACGAAGGCCGGTAGGCTGCCGCGGTTTTCTAGTACGTAAACAGTGGCAGCTGTGTTCCTCTAAAGCCGAACGGCATACGTTTGTGTGTTTGTCTTTTCCTGTATTTTAATGGGTACGGTAAAGCCGCCTCACACAAACGCGTGTGCTGGCTGGCTTCTGGCTGACATTTAGCACACCCAAGCTTCTCTGCAGGAGCCATGGCGGTATTGCGTATTATTATCTTTGCTGCGCTTCCTGAGAAGCGTAGGCCTATACGTCTATATCTAAGGCGCAGAGGCATCTTCGAACGACTTTTCATTCTCGAGCGAGTGGCATCAGTCAGCACGACTCAACCAAGGCCGGTGTATTTCGCCTAGTTGACAAGCAGTAATTTAGCAGCGGGGTGTAAACGCGTCGAAGTTCGTGTCTGCACACGGCAAACAACTCCCCACCGTTCCTCCTTACCAGCTTAATTGTTAGCTACGTGGGCCCATTGCGCCACATTACCTAATATTCAGTAATCTTCCCTTGGAGTTTAGTACCACGCGGTGTCCCTTAATAATGAATATGCGCCATCTAGTCCACTGTCACATATTTTTCGGCTACCGTATTACAAGAGGGGATCCTGTATTGCACAGAAGCCAGATAGTGTAATTTTTACGGCACAGGCGTTCTTTTGAGGCGCTACTTCGTCGCGGAAGCCGCAGTTATTCGTATTGTATGCAGCCATTTCGAAAGTCTGGCTAATACTCTTCAGTAGTAGTGATGACTGTAATTGAAAATAGGCGTTATTTATTTCAGAAAATCGAGGCAATTGCCCTCCTCCCGGGTTTCAATGTCCTAATGGCCACGCGCCAGAATGCAACCAGAGGACAACAGGGGCGGATTCGAACACTGAGACTTCCTGCGCCTGCAAATGCTGTGAGTATAACAGCTGGCTATTGCCGCAGAGACACTTTGGAATCATTCTACGGGGTGTTTCGACGAAAAAGTGTCAGGTATTGAAAAATTAAACACAGGCGCTATGCGTCTCCAATTAGCGCAGTATTGTTCTGAGCCATATAAAGCACGTCAGACTATTCTTTTACAATCCGCCAAGCTCGGTAATTTACAACGATTGCTTAATGAACGTTTTAAGTAGTACCTTTAGAGAAACATCTTCAACACAAAGTTGCAGTGCTTGTTCAAAAACGTCGACTTTTTTACTCTGTGCTAACCCCCTGGTGAATTTTTTCCGGCGTTTTCTTAAAGCGCGCGAACTCTTTTTTAAACACCACGCGACAGCCGCGAAACGCGCGGAGCTTTTAGTTCCCTCAAATGTAAGTTCAACGAATTATCAGAGGCTGCTTCGCGCACAGAAGTCGACTGAACAGGCTACCGGTGACTACGATTGACGTTAAAGGGGCCCTGCAACACTTTTTGAGCAGGGTCAAAAAGCGCTGCCAATCGGTAGTCGAGGCTCCCGAGAACACGCGAGCCAAATAATATAGCGAAGCGAGCGGTCTGGAATTTACAATAAATTCTGAAAATCAGCTGAAAATCGCTCCCTCTTCTGTCGACAAATGATGTATTAGTCCGCAATATATGACGCGATTGTCAGCAGTTCCACCATTGGCTGATGTTATAATCACGATAACACCCTCAATATTACCTTCGTTGTTAATTGTGAGTTCAATAAGTAGATAATATGTATGTTTATATTGTGTTATGCCGTTAAGCCACCGAACAAACATTATATTAGCACTTCCGGTCTCACCGACTGCTCGTCTGCTCGTAGTTGCGTGGTTGCGTTTTCTTCACCACGCGCAGTGCCGAAATCGTGAATATTTCTGTGCTTTTGACCATCGCCAGTTGCCGTTGAGAGTGGCAGCCGTTCGAGTGTTGCCTCGTCAGCTGGAAACTGCATCGTCGGCACGTTCTCACGACCGACCGTGGCAGCGGTGCAGCATTTCTCCGAAAGCAATGCTGGCGCCGGCCAGTTTAGGATACCTGTGTTCGCTGTATGGCGAGAGTCCCGTTCGCATCTGTTCAGTATGTCATCGAGCTGAACCTCGGCGTATCTTCCCCGTAGTCTCACGTTCCCGAGAAACCGCGACACGGCAACCAAGCAGACTCGCATTTTCACGGTAGCTGCAGACAGCCGGGGACGGGTCCGCGCGGCCCGATGTCCACGATCCTTTCTTCTAGTCTTTAGTTCTTTGTTGTCAGCCCGCACTCGCTGTGCGCCCGTATTCGAAGAGCAAACAGCATCGAAGTACCGCCACTGGGAGAAGGGTGCACGCAGTTTTGCCATGTTGAATACGATTCAAGCGCGAGCAGTGCGACGAGGCGGTGTATCGGAGTGTGGGTCGAAACCCATCTCAGCTGTCATTCGTTCCAAACGCGCATGCAGGTTTGCGTCCATGGTTGGCAGAGCGATGAAAACACTACGGCAGTTCGAGGTGCACACCCAACATTACCAAATCGACTCGCAGTTTTCAAGCACGCGCGATACACGGTGCGATGGGCTCCGCTCGACGACGACCACGCAAGCCGACCGGAAGTGGCGCCACAGACCACGTGGTTGCGCCGAGACGCCAGAGAGAAAGAAATGAAGACAAAAAAATGCCGCCGGCGCTGACGTAACTCTTCGGCGCCTCCTCGCACATCCGCCCTCCCTCCCTTCACGCCCCGCGCAGCTTTCCGCGCGCTCGCGCCGTTGAATGGAGGGAGAAAGCTGCGGAACGTCATATCTATAATTTGGAAACACCAATTAGACTTGACGGATTCGAAAAATTTTTGCGGCATATGACTCGTGAAGAGTCATACGTCAATAATGAGACTATTGCAATATAACTAAGAAAGGTGTTGCAGGGCCATTTTAAGCGATGAAAGGCGCAGACCCTTCAGCTACAAGAAAAAATTCTGCAACAAAAAAGCGGCAGCCACGGAGAAAATGCCAGATGAAACCATAGGCAGCATTTGATGCAGCGTAGGCATCTTTTTCTTTTGTTTTCGCACCAATGAAGAAACATATTTGAAGGAGCGAGGGTGACAGCGTGATGAAAGAGCGAGATAAAAGATTCACTCACGCGTGGTGGCCGCTCTTTCGTAGAATTTTTTAACACGAAAGTGTTTTATGCCGGGTGCACCACGGCTCCACTGAGGTATTTCCGTCACGGATATGACGTAAAATATAAAGACTAACAGTGGGCAAAGAAAAAAAAAATTCCGTAACCGGAAATCGAACTTACGACCCCTCACTCTGCAGCGCGAAACGATTCGGCCACGAACTGCACGTTCTTTGTACGTGCTAATGGCGAGCTATTTATATACACCATATGCCGGTGGCGGCACTCAGAGATCGGTGTTACAGCGTGTTTTCGTTATAACTTGCGATATGGCGCGAAGGGCTCGAGGAGCGCGCTTTAAAGGTTGTCGCCGTTGCGACGAGCGCCCGCGTCTACAGGGCGCGGTCGCTCGTGCGTGCGCTTATCTCGTGATCGCGGTGGTTTGTACGTCTCGCGTTGAGAGCACGAAGATCACTTGGCTCACTGCAGCGGCCACTTTTGCGAAATGATCGCGGTGCTCACGCAAAAATAAGTTACATATGTGACAGCTATTTCGCTCTGATCCTGTGTATGTTCGTTGCGTGTGTCCTCTCTGCTTAAGCAGCGCGTTGCAAGTTTCGAGCTGCTTGCCGTTCTTCGCGTGACATTACAATTTGTTGCTGTAGCATTCATTCCTTCGCCTTCGGGGCGAACGAGTGAGCAACAAACGCTCAAGTACGTCTGCGAAGACACGTTTCACTTTCGTGTTATACCGATTCCTATAACAAAGAGATCAGCCATGTTTCTTAAACGATATGCCCTACCATCATTATCGCACTCACCGATAACCTGCTCAATCGACCTTCGTGCGTGGAGCAGCCTTTGATGATTGGTTCAACTGACATTTGATGGCAGTGTGGCAACTAGACTGCTGCGATAGCCGACCAGCGATTAGCGTTGTGATGAGCGGAGATGTCGAACCACAGGCCCATGGGCGTTCGGAGCAGAGGCGAGGCAGAGAGGAACTTATGACGAATAAACTTCACTATCAGCCTGACTACGCCCACTGCAGGGCAAATGCCTCTCCCATGTTCCGCCTATCAACCCTGTCCTGTGCTTTCTGCTGCCACGTTGTACCCACAAACTTCTTTGTCTCATCTGCCCACCTAACTTTCTGTCTCACCCTAACGTGTTTGCCTTTTCTTGGAATCCAGTCAGTTACTCTTATTGACCAGCGGTTCTCTTGCCTACGCGCTACATGCTCTGCCCATGTGCATTTCTTCTTCTTCATTGCGAGTAAGATGTCTCTAACACCCGTTTCGGCCCTGACCCAATCTGAACTCTTCTTGTTCCTTAGTTACACCTGTCATTTTCCTTTCTATAGCTCGCTGCGTCGTCCTCAGTATCAGTTGAACCTTCTTTGTAAGCCTGCAGGTTTTTGCTCCGTAGGAGAGTACCGGTAAGATGCAGCTGCTATATACCTTCTTCTTGAGTGTTACTGGTATACTATCATTCATCACTTCAGAGTGCTTGCCGAATGTGCTCCATCCCATCCTTATTGTCCTAGTTACTTCAGTCTCATGGTTCGGCTCCGTGGTTACTACCTCTCCAATGTAGATGTATTCCTTTACAAATTCCAGTTCCTCGTTACCTATCGCAAAGCGCTCTTCTTTTCTGAGACTGTTGCACATCACCTTAGTTTTCTGCATATTCATTTTCAGACGTACCGCTCTGATTTGCTTGTCGAATTCCGTAATCATGTGTTTCAATTCGTCTCCTGAGTTACTCACCAATAGAATGTCATCAGCGAATCGCAGGTTACTAAGGTATTCTCCATTAACATATATCCCTAACGCTTCCCAATCTAGGGCCCTGAAAACCTCCTGTAAGCACGCGGTGAACAGCATTGGGGAGATGGTGTCTTTCTGCCTTACACCGTTCTTTATTGGGATTTTGTCGCTTTCTTTATGGAGGACTATAGTGGCTGTGGATCCACTATAGATTTCTTCCAGTAAGTTTATATATGGTTCGTTGACGCCCCGATTCCGTAGTGCCTACATTACTGCTGATATCTCAACCGAATCAAATGCCTTATCTAGGGGTTGGTTACATTCCGCGCATTTCTATATCACCTGATTTATAGTGTGAATGTGATCTAATGTCGAGTAGCCCGTATGAAATCCTGCTGTGTCCTTTGGTTGATTTAATTCTAATTATGTGTTAACTCCATTAGCTACCATCTTTGTAAACTGCCTGTAGACAATGAACACTAAGGTGATCGGCTTGTAATTTCTGAAGTCCTTAACGTCCCCTTTCTCATGGATTAAGATTATATTAGCATTCTTCCAAGATTCTGGTACCTTAACCGTTAAGAGGCATTTCGTATACAGGGTGGCCAGATATTCTAACACAATCTGTCCACCGTTTTTCAACAGATATGATGTTACCTGATCCTCACCAGCGGCTTTGCCTCTTTGAATTCCCTCTAAGGCTTTCTTTACTTCCCTCGTCCTTACTGGTGGAATGACCACTTCCTCTGGCCTACTACTACTTACATTATCGTCCTGGTTGTCCCGGCTACTCTGCAGATCTGTGTAAAACTCCTCAGCTACTTTAACTATCCTATCCATACTGTTAGTGACTTTGCCTTCCTTGTCCCTAAGTGCATACTTCTGGTTTTAGCCTGTGCCCAGTTTTCTCTTTAACGCTTTGAGGCCGCGCCCGTTCTTTATAGCATGTTCAATTCTCTCCATGTCTTCTTATGTTGGCTAGTTTACGCCTGTTGATTAACCCTTTCAGCCCTGATTTTTTTATTTTGGTGGGATACATTTTTTGTGCATGTTTTCCTGATAGTTATGACCTCAGAAGACAAAAAACGAAAAATTCCATCAGTGGTGGAAGTATTTATGGATTAATTAACGTAGAGTCAAATTAGCTGATCAGGCCTCAGTGGTTGTGAAATGAGAAAAATGGCTAATTTTTTCCTGCTACTCAATAGAGTACACAAATCTTAACCGTCCTCTTAATTCTTAGTATGATACTCCTTGAAACAGCTTCTGTACGACGTCCCCAAAATGGCACTTACCCGCCTCACCTTACCCGCCTCGGCGTCACCCATGACTTCCGTCAAGCTTCTTCTTTGCGGCTGCCAGTTCCGCAAATATGCCACAACTTTGATGTCAATCGCAGTGTAGATCATTAAAGTATTCTTCCTCCAAGAATGAGAGGTTTTGGTAACATTTCCGAGGTGCTAGGGGAAATGTTGTGTGGTGGCGTCATTTACACCGCCAGGGCCGAAAGGGTTAACTTCGAAAGCTCTACTATTTCTATTTTGTCTGTCGCCTTAGCGTCCTTAGCCGACCTTAGCGTCAACGCTAAGGTCGGCTTCCTCGGTTACAGCCGAATATATCTGTTCTGAAGCGAAATCTTGAATTCCTCTGCTTTCCGTCGCCGTGCTAGCTCGTTAATTGGCTCCTTGCGTATCAATATCTGCCGTTCCTTCCTGAAGTCTAGGCGAATTCGAGACGTTAC
Organism: Rhipicephalus sanguineus; assembly: GCF_013339695.2. Lineage (NCBI taxonomy): Eukaryota > Metazoa > Arthropoda > Arachnida > Ixodida > Ixodidae > Rhipicephalus > Rhipicephalus sanguineus. Next base: position 206,273,540 of record NC_051177.1, read on the forward strand.
CATTCTATGGTCACCGCACCGTGTATTCCCAACCACTTTCACATCCTGCACGATGCCAGGATGTGCGCACAGTATGAAGTCTATTTCATTCTTAGTTTCGCCGTTAGGGCTCGTCCACTTCCATTTACGTTCACCCGTTTTTGGTAGAAAGTATTCAAGATTCGTAAATTATTACGTTCAGCTAACTCTACTAATAACTCTCCTCTCTCAACTTTAGAACCGATGCCATATTCCCCCACTACCTGGTCTCCAGCTTGATTTTTAACGCGATAGCGTTAGAGAGCTCGTGTCGCAGAAATTCCGTCGTCGGTGTCGGCCCCGTTGGTTGTGAGCGAAAAATCGACCGTGAGCGAAAAATCGAGAAAGAAGCAAATAAAATAAAGAATAATAATTTCGGTCCCATTGAGGATCGAACCCGGGCCGTTCGCGTGGCAAGCAGGTGTCCTACCACAATGCCACGATGTCACTTGCAGGTGCTTCGGAAAAAAACACTACATAAATGCCATGTAGTGGAAGGAGTCTCCTTAACGCATTTTGTTCGACAGGTGTCACGACGAAAACGAGCCCATTCAGCGATTTGTAGGCGCATTTAGGAGGCCATCAAACTATGTCGAAAAAGGCCGGGATAGTGCAGCCATCGCCGCTAAAAACACACACGAACTCTCAAACAGTTCTAAAAATGGACAACTATGTCCATCTAGCGGAAAACATATCAACAAGCAAACAGCAAACGCTAGATAATGTGCTGCCATCTGTGAGGCATTGTGAGACTCTTCATGGCCTCCGAGATGGCGAGCGCGCTGCGTGTATCTCGGAGGCCATGCGAATCTTGCTTTAGATCAAACACCTGTACCATTCGCGCGCGCGCGCGTGTGTGTGTGCCTGTGTGCGTGTGTGTAACAATACACATTAATAAGTATGCACTTAGTGGTTGAAGTGCGCCTAGGGGCCGGATTTCGCTATTGCGTTCAACTCTTAAAGGCGAAGCTTAAGGGTCCCCCAATTTTTTGCCTACCTTGGCATTAAAGTCATCCATCAGTACAGTACACTGTGTCTTTACCTTGTTCATTGCCGATTCCACGTCCTCATAGAAGCCTTCAACTGAATGGTCATCATGGCTAGATGTAGAAGCGTAGACCTGTACCACCTTCATCTTGTACCTCTTACTAAGCTTAATTACAATACTTGCCACCTGCTCACTAATGCTATAGTATTCCTCTCTGTTGCCAGCTAAATTTTTATGGATAAGGAGCCTCGCCCCCAGTTCTCTTCCGTCCGGTAAGCCACGATAGCATAGGACGTGCCCGTTATTTAGCAGTGTATAGGCCTGATCTGTCCCCATAACTTCACTGAGCAATTACATCCCATTTAACACCCTTTAGTTTCTCGAAGAGCACTGCAAGGCTCCCCTAACTGATAACGTTCTAGCGTTAAACGTCGCCAAGTTCAGATTCCAATGGCGGCCTGTCCGGACCCAGAGATTCTTAGCACCCTCCGCTGTGTCGCAGGTCTCACCGCCGCCGTGGTCAGTTGCTTCGTAGCCGCTGGGGACTTAGGGCCGAGGGTTAACTGATGTATTCATGTGGGAGGTAGTGGCCAAATACTGCACCAGGGTGGTCAATCCTTCTCTGATGAGGGAGTGCATTACCGGCTGTGGTAAGAGGCGAGGCCGCACTCCAGGCCTCTTTTTTAGGCAATTATATCATCTCGCGGATTTTTTTTTTCCGGTGGGGAATTATCCGGGAGCGAGATTCGAAGCGCGGGATTCTTGTACACGAGGCTGATGCTCTACATCTAAGCCATCGCTGCCTTGAGCAAACTTAACGGAAGTTTATTTACGTGTTGTAAGACGATAGTAAAAACTGTGTCGAGCGGGAGCTGGGCGGTTCGTTGAATGCCGTTGGTATCTCTAGTTGGGCAAAAAGCATTTTCCAAATGGTATCCAACGGTATCTGTAGTTGGGGAAAATGCTTTAATTAGAAATGCCCTATCACTGTAGGAGCGACTCTTTGAAGGTAACGTCCCTCCCACACCCACGGTCACTTCATCAACGGTGGCGACGACTTAACCCTCTTCCATATCCGCCACGAGTGAAGGCAGAGGGTGGGGTGTCCTTTCTTGAAGCTGTCAAGTTTTAATGAACACAGTCATAAGTGAACATCTGTCGACCAGTATTCGCAAGCACAGGTGCCACGAAAAACGTCCCGGCAGAAGCACTCAGTTGAAGATCGTCCCAAGAAAATTCGACGACGCAAACCACCGAAAAGAAAAGGCGAAAGGAAAGAGCGTCAACTCGCAACTTCGCATTTTCTTCTCGGTGGTTTGCGTCGTCGAATTTTCTTGTAACATGCACCAACTAGCCCAACAACAAGTTTTACTGAAGATCGTCCTCTCGCCCAAAAGCACATTCCTCACACACTTGAAATACGAGGACGGGCCATTTGCGGGCATCACTGCGTCGCAGCCACACTTGCAGGTAGAAGCTGCCGGTCCAGAAGAGGACGGCTGGTGTGGGTGACGAATACGTTCTCCGTAGTGAGGAAAGAGGATTCCCACAGTGTACAAGAAGCCAGAAAGACTTTCCTACGGACAGTGCTGTTGCTAGGCTTTGTTCCAGCACTAGAAGCGCCGCGTGTCTGGCGGCATGCACGCGGTATTTTTTCTTTAATTTCGCGAGCTTAAAGAAAAGCTGGAAAAAAGGTAATCCGGGTAGTTAGCAGAGCTTAAAAAAGTTGATGTTTTTGAACAAGCGCTACAACTTTTGTATTAAACATTTCTCTCTAGAGTTACTATTTTAAACTTTATTAAGCAATCTTTATTTATTGCCGAGATTGGCTGATTGGAAAAAAAAACATTCTGACGTGGTCTATATGGCTCACAACAGTACTGCGCTATTCAGAGGCGCGTAGAGCCTGTGTGTACTTTTTGAATGCTTGGTGCTTTTTAATCTTAAACACTCTTTTATATACAGAAGTGATAATCATTCAGAATGCATACGCAACAGTTATAAAAGCGATATTGCAATATTAATTAACAAATATTATAACATAGCAGGGTTTAATGCTCTCATAGCACGTGACATATATTTCAGTTTGGTGTGGTGAGTTTTCGACGCAATGTGAGCATGTTTAAACGCACAAAGATGTTTGGCGTTTTCACAGGGGACGCTGCTCGATTCCTCAAAATATTTCTTTTGCTTTAACAATACCCTTCAGAAAAGTGCACTTCACAATATTACATCCTTGGCCACGTCATACAATTGTAAGACGAGTTCAGAATTTGCCCAAATCTAATAGCAAAAAATCCTGGGATGCATAAGCGCTGATGAGTAGTGAATGCGGAAGCAATAATGTCTCACTGAACGCTTAACCAGCAATCTCCAGCAGCCTGCGATGCCAACACAACTTGCCATCGCCGCCCTACGCGATCAGTGATGCCTTCGAGGATACGCATAGCACGAAATTTTGCCTTTGTTGAATGATGATATGAAAAGCTAAATGAAGCTGTAACGAATTCTACTTTGCGGGAATCGAGGCCGGAATGGGAACATGCAGCTCAGGAATGTCTTTAGTCATCACATTTTTTTCTTTTCTTTCGGGCTTGTGCATGAGACGGCTTTGCAACCATTGCAGAATTTTATAACAGCTTCTCAGCAGGCCATAACGTAGGAACACATATCGCTTCAAGTTTGAGCTTCTACGTGGCCTCCACGATCGCAACGACCGCGGTCTGTAGACACTGCTTTCTGGTGTGCCCGCTATGACGAGCGCTCATGCGGAGTCGCGAGTAAGCGTTGCTGCCGGTAGTCAAAAAGCGCCATGCTCTCGACTTCATGGAGGTTTTTATTGATGCCTTTCAAATTAATTACTGGAAACCGCATGAACGCCGAACACTTTTGACGCATCATGTGTCTTCGCAAAGTTCAATACGCGCATATTTGCTGAACGTGGTCGCGTTAACGCATAATACTGGCCCTGCCCTCCCCACCCCCTCATCTGGCTTCATCACCTTATTGGGATGGTAATTATATGGACGCCCTCCACGGGTGCTTGCTGTCGCCATTGCCTTCGGCGCCATGTTCCGTGTGTGTGTAGGTATGCATACTTTTACGGTGAGATGCGTTTATTTACAAGAGATTATGGATGCGAGAGTCCAGGGATCGAGCAAATCACAATTCGTGCCCCGCGTCGTTCTCCTCTTCTTCTATGCGTTCCCCCAGTATCGTAGAAATTCCCCCTTTGCAGACGATGCCCACCGGGCGAGTCAGGTTTCATTGCGACGATGAAAGCTTTTGAGGCGGGCAACATGCACGACGTTGGTCTTGCTTGAGCGGCGGCCAGTAGACAAGAGCCAAGATATCACGTACGTGACATCGCTGAGACGTTCCATGACAACAAAGGGGCCAGTGTAGTTGGCTAGGAACGTTTGGCATAGGCCACACTTGCGAAGCGGCGTCCAAAGCCACACCAAATCGCCTTTCTCGTACAATACGTGTCGGTGACGTCCGTCGTAACGGTTCTTAGAGCGTTTCTGGGAAGCGAGAGTACGAAGGCGGGCGATACACCGGGTCTCTTCTGCACGGCAAAGGGTTTCGGCGAGAGTAGGTTTGTCGGTTTCAGAAAACGGAAGAATAGTGTCAAGAGTTGTGCGGGGTTGGCGTACGTAGAGCAGATAAAATTGACTGTATCTGGTCGTCTCGTGCTATGCAGTATTGTAGGCGAAAGTGATGAAGGGCAAGACGGCGTCCTACGTTTTGTGTCCGGAATCAACATACATGAAACTCATGTTGACGAGAGTTCTGTTGGTTCTTTCGGTTAAACCGTTCGTCTGCGGGTGATACGGGGTGGTGTGACGAAAATGAGACTTAGCAAGACGAAGCAGGTCTTCAACTACATCGGCAATAAATTGGCGCCCGCGGTCACTGATGATAACACGTGGGGATCCATGGCGTAATATTATGTGCGACAGCACGAACTGCGAAACTTGAGTGGCCGTTGCTGCAGGAATTGCCGCAGTTTCGGCATAGCGTGTCAAGTGGTCGACAACCACAATACTCCATCGGTTGCCGTTCGTTGATCGCGGAAAAGGGCTGAGCAGGTCAACACCAACGACCTCAAGTGGAGAACCAGGGGGTGCTATGGGATGAAGTAGTCCTGCTGGCTCGGTTGTCGGACGCTTGTAGCGTTGACATTGCTCACAGCTCGCAACGTATGCAGTCACACTGTGACGCATTTTCGTACAGAAGAAGAGTTCTTGTGTGCGCTGATATGTCCTGGAAAAAACCACATGTCCAGACGTAGGGTCGTCGTGCATAGCTCGGAGTACGCAATGTCGCAAACTTGTTGGCAAAACTTGAAGTAAACGGGCGCCTATACCGGAATAATTGTTCTTGTAAAGAACGTCATCCTTTACGACGAAACTGCGTTGACCGTTCGTTCCGGAGATAAAGAAAGGGGCGAGTCTGTTGTCACTGCGTTGCTCTGCGCGAAAAGTGGTCAGGTCAGGAAATGGGGCATCGAGAACAGCTAAATATTCAACGAAGTTGTCTGCGTCACACTCGGTTGTCGGAAGGGGGAGCCGCGAGAGGCAATCGGCGTCGGCATGACGACGACCGCTCTTGTAACGAACTTGAAAGTCATGTTCTTGCAGTCGTAACGCCCAACGAGCAAGACGGCCGGATGGGCCACGTAGTCCAGTGAGCCAACATAAAGAATGATGGTCCGTTATAATGGAAAATCGGCGCCCGTAGATATACGGGCGAAACTTGTGGACGGCGAAGACGACCGCGAGGCATTCCTGCTCTGTGACAGTGTAGTTGCGCTCCGGTTTACTTAAACAACGACTGGCATAGGCAACGACGTGTTCAGTAGCTCATGGCGTTGGACCAAGACGGCGCCGAGACCTACACCACTGGCGTCGGTATGTACTTCTGTGGCAGCAGATGGGTCATAGTGGCGAAGCACGGGCCCTGAGGTGAGAACAAACTTGAGTTGCGAAAACGAAGATTCGCATTCCGCTGACCACCGAAAAGGCACATCCTTGTTGAGTTCGCACGTCAAAGGGTAAGTGAGGTCGGCGAACTTAGGCAAGAAGCGACGGAAGTACGAGCATAAACCCAAAAAGCTTCGCATCTCTCGTACAGACTGAGGTGGTTTGAAGCTGCTGACTGCAGCGACCTTCTGAGGGTCGGGTCGAACTCCATGCTTGTCAACCAGGTGACCGAGAAACAGAGTCTCACGGTTACCAACGTGGCACTTCTTAGAATTCAGGGTGAGCTTAGCTTTCTCAAGGCAGGTTAGAACAATGTCTAGACGACGGGTGTGCTCATCGAATGTACAACCAAAAATGATAATGTCGTCAAGGTTGCAAAGACACTTTAGTCCACGCAAAATAGTGTCCATGAAGCGCTCAAACGTGGCTGGAGCGTTACACCGGCCGAAAGGCATTACATTAAATTCAAAGAGACCATCTGGGGTTAGGAATGACGTTTTCTCTTTGTCATTCGGATGCATGGGAATTTGCCAATATTGGGAGCTGAGATCCACAGATGAGAAGTACGACGCAGAATGCAAACAATCAATGACGTCATCAATCCTGGGAAGCGGGTACACATCCTTCTTAGTAACGGAGTTGAGGCGTCTGTAATCCACGCAGAATCGCCATGTATTGCCTTTCTTCCGGACAAGATGCACAGGGGCAGCCCAAAGGCTACATGATTCTTGGATGACCTTTTTTAACATCTCTTCTACCTGCTCAGCAATGACCTTGCGCTCTGCAGATGAGACATGGTACGGTTTCTGCCGGATAGGGTGAGCGGATCCTGTGTCGATCACGTGACGAGTACGCGAATCGGGTACACTTGTTTGTTCTTCATTCTGTGCAAAGTCGAAAACAGTGGCATGCTTGGCAAGGACTTTGACCAAGGCTTCGCGTTTTTCTGATGACAGCGACTTGTTTATCAATTTAGCAAGTTGGTTTCTGTAGAGTGAGTTGCCCGGACAAGGTCTACACTCTGGTCGCTTAAAGATGGTATCAAACTGTTCACATTTTGTTCGAAGAGGGCGAGCCGCATTCCACTGGGCAGTATGACAGGTTCAGTAGAATAATTTAACACCCACAAAGCCGTTCGCCCATTGCTGACGGAAAAAACGCAATGCGGCACGAGCACATTTTTCTTGGCGTAATTAAGAGGAACCGGCTCCACAAGAACATCAAACGTGCCGGCGTCTGAGGCAGTGGTGTCAACGGGTACGTTCTTCACCGATTTGGGTGGCAAGATGACGTCCTCAATGACGGTGATGGACCCTTGGCAGCGCTTGGAATCGTCAGTAAATGCCGACAGCAAAATTTCACCGGCACCAGAACCTACAGTGACACCACACTCTCGTAGCAAATCGGTCCCCAAGATAATGTCATGTGTGGAGCTAGCCAGGTCAGCAAATTCTGCCTTGAACACTGTCATGAGTAAGGAGAGGACGTATGGACGACGAAGACGACGAGGTAGGAGGAGAAGCACGGGGAACAGGCACGAGCGCGTGCAGGGTAGCACACGGCGCGATGCGCATGACACGAGCCGTAAACGAACGCAGCAGTTCGATGAGCTGGCATTGTGTGCGTGGCTACTGGAGAAGAAGGTCGCATTGGCAGCTACGTTCTGTCAACGGGAAGGCAGCGGGCGTTCGATTCCGGAGGCCGTGACGCTGGCACTCCTTGGCGTGGCCGTTGACCTCGACGACGCTCGGGCGAGGCTCCTCGGAGGTGCTGCAGCACCTTGCGGCAATTCTGGACGCACCACCAGCAGTCCCCCTTCAAGCTTCAGCCAGCAACAATCCCCGGGACGCCACGTCCTCGGGTACAGCAGAGGCCGAGCTCGTATTAGGCCTAAGCGACCGAGACGCCCTGCCACGTCAGCAACTGGGAAAAGGCTTACGGCAGCTTCGTGGTCTGCTATGCATCGGGACGACAGTTCATCGGGACGACAGAGAATCGTCGGTGACATCGACTGGGGAACCAGCACAACGGAGGCTGGACTTACGGCGTGTAACGGAACCAAGTAAGAGTGTTCCATTGGCGAGGCCTAAGTGGCCAGACAGACTCTAGTAGCGACGCGAGTCGGAGGTGTAGAAGTACTGAGAATTGTGTTTGTCTATTTTCGCATATTGCTATAGTGTTTATAAGATTTTCTCTGTTAGTTATTTTGAGTGTTTTCTTATAGTTTTTCTTGTGTGCAATTAAATTAAGTTTGCTGTGCCTACATGCGCCTCCTCAATCTATCTCCAACGCACACGCCTCCGATACCGGTGACAAACACCTTGTCGCCCAAAGTAACACTCACAACGCACACGCCGGCGGTGGGGAAGTGACGCGGCGACCAGGAGACGGAGAACGGCGCCGGCGCGCAGTAGGGGGCGTCAAGCTTCGTACGGGGGAGGGCGAGTCGCATCGAAAGTTCTGGTGGACATTGCGTCCGACGTGCGTGTCACTGCGGGCATTTTGCTGGAAGCCGTTGCTGACTTACGTGTCCCGCATTGAGCGCTACCACCGTGCCAGCTGTTTTGTCGAGGAAAAGCCGGTGGTCCCTCATAGTGGCGCTGTGGTGCGCGACGTCTTTGAGCGCAGATTCGAGCCACATGTCCACGGAAACCGCAGTAGGGGCCTCACGCACGTCACCAAACCTTCCACGAGGCACCGTGTACCTGTGATCGTCCCACGAGGACATCATTGTAGGTGGTTGGATGAAGGCATTCGAGACCCCTGCGACGATGTAGGTTGTCGGTTGGCTGCTCCGGTGCTCCTGATAGGAGCACGTCGTACACTGTGGCATCAACGGCAGCACACATTGCGTCGTATAAGAGAGAGGCATCACTGGCACGTGCCCTCGTCTGGGTGACAGCATCACGTCGTCCAAGTTCTTCGCGCACGATTTGTCTAATCGTTGCGGCAAGATCGCAGAGATGATGTGGAGGACGTGACACTTGCAACAGTAGTGAGGTTGGCAAGTCTACCAAAATTGGAAGTAAGGCCTAGCTTCAGAGTTCAAACGTGCGGCAGTGTTGAATTACGTCCGCTACGACTCCAAGGTGTCCTTCCGATAAGGAAATTGTAGACATCTCAGAAATCCTTTGAGGAGATGCCCAACCTTGTCATCTTTTTTATGCGGGGTCTACGACTTACACAACTTCAAGATTCTCATTGTAAGTTGTGCAAGTCTCGCGGGTACATGAGCAGCGACTGCATTAATGTTGCGCGCGCGCTTCTCCATTGAAGGGTCC